>NC_141617.1:39197411-39351474 GCF_047967505.1 Dipteris shenzhenensis
AAACATCGACAATTGTACTAGATATTGGACCTTTAGTGTTTGGATTCCTTCTAGTGTGTTTGGTGGTGCCAACTGCATTTCAGTGTCTATCTCTCTGCTCCTTATCGCTCACTCCTGCCACTATGGTTCTCTCATTCCCTACTGCTATGGACTTTAGAACCCTGCCTCACACTGATATCATTGGGGGAATTCGGTCACGAATGGCGAAATGAGGACACAATAAAGAAAAATTGGACCTGAAGCGAAGACGTGGAAATATCTCCAAGAGGGAGCAAAGTAGGCAAGAGTAAAAAGCAACATGATGTTGGTGGAGAAGTACGAAAACGTTGACAAAGCAGACCACGGCCCTTCTAGATGGTCCGACAGGCTCTATTGCGAGGATGAAGGAAGAGAGGTTGATGCCACTTTGGAGAAGAAAATATACCATGTAGTTGGGAGAGGAGGAGAATTGAAGATGCATCGAGGCAGTAGCGGAGATCTAGAATGCCCTTACGACCAAGAAAGGAATCGGAGAGGCTGCCAAAAACACTACCGCCTGCATGAAGAGCTACCACTACCTCCTTAACTAGCAAAGCTCAAAGATAGTGAGAACAGCTACCGTGGTCCGGTAAGAAAATAGATTGCACCAAGCCCACCTTGTAGTCGTCACCAGAGAAGAGCATAGAGGATTGGCTAGGGAAAACAAGGAGGGGAGGAGGAGTAAAATATGCAGTTTGGAGAAGAAAAAGGATAGCATGCACCAATTGATAGAGATCATTTTGAGGTATTCTATGACAAGGAGGAAGGTTCTCATAGCTATCAATCACCTCCAAAATCGCTCTTCAAATTTGGGAGGAAATTTGCCAACAACCGCAGAATTAAAATTAGAGGGCCCAAAATCATAAATACTCTGAGCTAAGGTCTGAAGCAACTAGTAATAATACAAGATTTAACACATTTGAAAAATACCAATTTTTTGGCTTGCCGTCGGAGGCCTTAGTAAACGTTCGTCTCTCTTAGAAAGTAAAATTCAATTATTTTTTGTATTTTCATTTGTGAAGTCATGTAAACTTTTCATTGGTCGGTTGGTGGTGGTATGCATGGCGTGACATGTGTCATGCATGTGATCCCTTGCCATGGATTGGTCAAGGTCTCTGACTTTCGTGTTCATCGTGTTGCATCGTCCTCGTTCTATTTCGTTGATTGAGCAGGATTTGTGGTGGATTCATTCATGAAGCATTCCATACATGGAGAGAAGGCTGCAGGGATGCTCGGGTCGCCCATGCCTCCAATGTCGAGAGAGCGATTGATGGTGGACTCATTTATGGACTGCTCCATACTTGGAGAGAATGCCGCAGGGATCGACCATCGTTGCAGGTATGATTGCAAGGACCTACAGCACGTGAAGTGGCGGATCCGCCATGCCTACAAGTCTTTGCTGAGGGAGGTATTCGATCCCTCCATGCACTATAAGAGAGTGGTAGTCTGTGTTAGGCTGTGCAATCGTGTTGTTGGTAGAGATATGGCCGAGCATGAATTCATAGGAGAGAGCGACCTCGGTGCTCATGTAGTGGAGGAACAGCACAACTCACCCCAATCCATGGACACTGAAGATAATACTTTCCACAGGGGTTGATTTATCATCCCCCTGTTTCATTTCATTTCGTTTCTGTTTCTATTCTTGCTTTCTGACTGAGAAGTAATCATACTTGCCTTCTCACTGAGATCTGACCTAGATGTATTTGTTGTCTCTTGCAAAAATGCTTAAACATGCTTCTGGAAAGGCGGTGGCAGAGACTAATGACGACGCCATGTCGTCATGAATGGTACGAGTCATTGAGATTGTGTTGTACACTTCCCTATTGTCAAAGAAACGATTCGTTTTTAATGGTTGGTTGTTGTGTGTGAGCAGATGCAGCTGCTCGACCTCATGCGTTGTCTTCCTTTGAACCCAAGAAGGAATCAAAACTCCCACCGTCGAGTTTCAGTTCTCCATTGCTCGTACCTTCTGGTGTTAAACCACCCAAATTCACAAGGAACTTTGAGACGTTCTCTGTATAGGAAAAGAAGAGGATTCTCTATATCATTTACTAGTTTGAAATGAACATAACTAGTAAGAGTGCAAACTAGAGAAAATGGAACACTTCCTACTTACCTTATCTAGGGAATCAATCAAAAAATTCCCTATGCAAGTCAATGCAGGGAATCATTAGAAAATTTCACCATATAGGAAAATTTTCCTAGATAGTGAAATTCATTAGTAATTCCCTACATAGTCTAACTAGGAAATGTTCCATTTTTCCTAGTTTGCACACTTCCTAGTTATAGTCTAGTAAATTATATAGAGAATCCTCTTTTTCTTTGTAAGACAAACTAGGAAATGCCCCATTTTTCATAGTTTGCAAACTTCCTGGTTATGAACTAGTAAACAATATTGAGAATCTTCTATTTCCCTATATAGGGAGAACGCGAAATAAGTGATTTTGTCTAAGTTATATCATTTAAGAAATGAAGCACTCATGTTTCACATTTTTATATGTAGCAATTTGAACTTTTAAAGTACCTAAAGCAATAAGAAATTGTTACTATAATTACCTTAACTCACATTATCTACACTAAGATTCAACAAAACCATCAAAAAGATTATGGAGTTCTCTTTAATATTTCTACAAATAATAAGAAGGTAAAAAGACCATTCGTTATTACAATATTCAAAAGAAAAAGCAAAAAACTTCTACTATAAGAAATATAAGACAACCAAAGAGAGCTAAAAGAGCTCTACATAACATCTTTGAAGACTTATTTGAATCAAGCTAAATGTCATATCAAAATCTCTATATCTTCTAAACTAAGCACATCAGATTTTTCCATGAATCTAACTTTTTGACTTTCAATAAGCCAATGCACAATGTCCCTTATCATAATGTTACTGGCTGGTTTCTTGATGTCTGTAGAGTATTGTTTGAAGCTACTCTCCATCTTTTTAAGCTTCACATATGTACTTTTTAAGGAAAGGTACATATCATGAATTGTGTGGACTCCCATGTATTTCAAAAGTATCGTCTCCATATTTTCCTCTGAAATGTCATCCACTTGAGGGCATAATAACAAAACAAGTGACAATATATTAACAAATTCGAAGCAAATGATTTAAATAATCAAGCCTAATGTAAAAGGCTATTACATACTCTTTTATACTCGCTTAAAATCGTAGTCATCTCCATGTCTGTACCTTGAATATCTTTTAAGTTCTAATTCAAATAAAAAATTGAGATTAAAATCAAGGTATAAAGACTTCAAATCATAGAAAATAAATTCTAAATATAAGAATACCTTGCATCTCTTTCCTTGGGATTTATCACTTCTTTGCACGGTCTTCTGTTCTAAGTGATCTCTCATTTTTTCACTCACCTATGAATGATAAACAACAAGTAGTGTTAATGCCATTGGAAAGAATTATGTAAAGAATACAAGCATACAAAGTACTTGCTTTACTTTTAAAGGGTATTGCATAAATGGAAACTTTTACCTTTCTCTTTCGTTCACTTTTTCTAGACATTTCATTCATAGAATCAATCACATTTGATATTGGATCCTAAAAATATGACAAAATTAAATTAAAACTTGTCTAAAAAGAAAATGCTGATCACAATTGAATCAAAGAAAATAGCTTCAATCATAAGCATAGGTTGACGACGCCATCCTTCGTGAGCTGAATCATTCGCGAGAAACTCATTTGTGGAATCCACGCCAACTAGACTTCAGCCAAAATGAAAACAATGCAAACAACATGCAATCTTAAACACAAGGTCCTTCACATCGCATTTAGCGGACATTTTGTCAACACCTAGCATCATGGCCACATCAATCTTATGCTTGCAAGAACTCCATGTAGCGCGGAGAGACAACACAACAATAGATATTTTCAACAAAGTGCATGGGGAAGGTGTCAATGGGATTGCCACTTTCTTCAAATGCAATTTCAATCTCCTGTGAAAGATTGATTATAACAAGGACATGATTGAGTGTCTACTAACAATTTTCAGCATCCGCAATTCCACCACGATCGCTGTGATCAACGTGTACAAACCACCAATAACACATACAACAAGCCTCATTGCAGCACTAGATTTCTTGCTGGAACAGGTCCAAACGAATGTAAGCACGTACGTGACAAGCTACTTTAACATTTGCTTCTCCAAGACGAGCTACGCGCTCCAAGCTTTGGACCAGTTCATGGCTTCGAAAAACATGCGCCAACTAATCACAGAACCAACAACAGTGCATGGCTCGACACTTGATCACATTTGGGTGAGCAGCAACCTCGCAAAAAGTAGGCACGGATGCAATTTTGTGTACTGGTCCGATCACTCAATCGTGTATACCATCGTGGATGCAGACACCTCAATCCAATGAAATTCTAAAAACTATCTTCTAGGGAGGCCTCTTGAATGTAATTCACCTTGTTTCTTTCTGAAAGAGTCAAACCATCACTATACCCTTCCCCCTAGGGTGAGTCAGAAAGAAAGATCAACAAAAAGGGTGTTATTTCTCTTTCACCATTAATGGATTACTAAGCCGTAACCGCGGGCCAAAAATCAATATATGGAAAATTTTCCATTGCATTGTAAAATACGATTTATTATTTAAAATCAACTTCCCGAGTGCTAATGTTAAAATGCACACTGCTCTCAGTGCTGGTTACTTGCGGCGTGATGAAGGCATTGAATGTATTCGGTGCATGCAGCATGGGTACAGTTTTTGTTGATTCTGCGAACTTGGGAAGTGAGAGGTCAATCGATTTTATGTGGGTAGCGGCCTGACAGATCTATGGATCATGTACTGCATTCACATCGTGTAGCTCCTACAAATCACGGCGCGTAGCAACCTCCAGCAAATCACGTTGCTTATTAGCAATATGCAAATTGCAATCCGACGGCATCGGACGAGATCGAAACTGCGAAGCCAATCCGTGACGGAGCGAGAGTAGAAAATATATATAAACGCCGGCAGGGGCAGTTGGATAAGTTACGGCTCGGCGAAACTGCAATCCTGCGAAAACCGAAATGCCCATGCCACTCGTTTGCGAAGAGTGAGGGGACTCGAGACGGACAGAGATCAACTTGGAAAGCAAATAGATGGTATCTAAAAGACGATTTCTATAAGTCGGACGAGTTCGGAGTCGGCAGTCGGCAGGCATTTGTATGCCAAATTCAACACGTCTCTTGAATCTTCATGAATCGTAAGCTGCTTATACTGCGCCTTCCCTGCAATTCTACGCGTTCCCCACTGACTTGCGCGTTCCGGGTACCTGAAATCCTACACGGTTTCACGTGGTCACTACTCGCTACTCACAGAAGCTTTCACGTGGTCAATACTCGCTACTCACTGGCTTCTGAAGCTGCCAGACAGAAGTTCGTAAAACCGTAGTAGTTCGTAAAGCCTTATTGCATGCACAGAACGCATGTTCGCAGAAAACATTCAGAATACACTTTTCTCTACAACACTGAAAACATGTAAAATATTCAGAAAACACTTTTCTGAACAAATCAGATTACAGCATCTGAAATACTCAGAAAACACATTTCTCAACAAATCAGGAAACTTGGGGTTTCAAAAATTTGCAGACTTTTTTTGAGAATTTGCACAATTTTGTTGCTAAAATATAAGTAACACTGCTTAAAATTTTGCAATTCTACAAAATTGAGAAAATATTTTTTGGTTGTGAAAATGAAAATGTTGCAAGTTCATTGTATATTGTTTACAGATTTTCCGTGAACCCTGATCTAAAGCCCTATTTTCAAAATGGTTCAGAGAACTTTGTAGCATCACTGTTCACATAGAAGTTTTACGTTTTGTAGATAGAGAAACCTACCACTTTCCACCCAATTTTTGAAATTGGAAAATTAAATCTCTAAGGTAGATTTGAGAACATAGAATTGTTCACATAGAAATTTTACATTGGTACATAGAGAAACTACAACTTTCCATCTCAGTTTTTCCATAAACTTCTCAAGTTTTAAGACCAAAATATAACTAAAACATTAAAAGGTTTACTAAACTTTGAAATTGAAAAAATAAATCTTTAAGGTAGATGAAAAATTTTATGGTTTCATTGTGCATACTTTGTCGGTATTCTATGAACATTCTGTGGCATCATATGTGTCATTTCAACTTTCAACCCAACCAAACATGCCCTTGGTTTCTCACAATCCAGAGCCCCTTGGAGCTTAGCTTGCCGCTAATTTTTTGTTCACATTATGAAATATCCATAGAGTATTGAGCTTTGGAGCCCAAGTGGTACTAATGCTCACACGTTCAAACGGGGTTTACGCGTCAAAAAGGCAAGAGAGCCTTTTCTTTGCATCATATATATATTTGTACCCAATTAGTAGAATTTGGCCTAGAATATAATTTAATGGATTATGTGAGCTCAATCTTTGTCATAGGTACTCATTACTTTTGTTATATTGAATCCATCCTAAGTTATTATTTCAAAAGATAAGGATATCATATTTATGTATAAGAAGCATTATGTAACCATTATATCACAAGCATGAACATTACTCTTTCCATTGTGCTAAGTTTCATTTCCAATAAAAGGTTTAAAAAATATGAGTTTTCAAAAATTTCACACGCATCATCCAATGTTGTAGAGATTTTATTAAAAAGCACAATGCTATTTAATTTGAAGTGGGCATGCTAGTAAAAAAGATAAGATCTTTACCATAAAGGGTGTCGCTTAATGTTGATCATATATATTATTTTAAAATTTGATATCATGCTTGAAAATAGGACTTTTCTCAAAATGTAGCAAGAGTACATGTACTGATGATGCACTACCTATTATAACAAGCAAATAATGAACTTGTTAAAAAGAAAAAACATAGTATGCTATCTTTCTAAGCTACTCCTTATCACATCATATATCCAAGTCACTGATTAGTAGTAGCTACTGCACCTATGTTACTAGTTAGTGCACCTAGGGCACTAGTTAGTGACCCCCAATCATGAGTTAGTGTAGTTAGGTCACTAATAAGTGATTTCAGGTAACAAATTGGTGCACACAGGTTAGTAACTAGGAGACTCGTTTGTGCACATACATTTCTACTTTTGTAGTCCAATTGTAATACATATTAGACACTTTGCAAGCAAGACCTTTTGATTTGTGACTTTTTTGGAAGGTATTTGATTGCACGACTGAAAACAAGGTAGGCTTTCTACATGTTTAATGTTATGATTCTTTATGGCCCTATTAGCATTGCTTTGTTCTAAGATGAGTACATGAAGATTCTCTTGGGCTCATCTATTCTCTCCCATACAACATCAATAAAGCCACCACATAACTACAATTTCACATGCAATACACTATGCAAAATCAGGATATACCATATGAAAAGAAGGTAAGAACAAATTTACATGTTTGATTGCACGATAAAAAACAAAGCATGCTTTCTACATGCATAATGTTGTGGTTCTTTGTGTTGCTTTATTCTAATGTGAGTACATGGTGATTCTCTTGGGCTCATCTATTCTCTTCCATACAACATCAATGGAGCCACCACAAAGCTACAATTTTGCATGCAATACACTATGCAAAATCACAATGTACCATATGAAAAGAAGGTAAGAAAAAATGAGGCAGTCAATAGAGCGAGTGAGAAAAAGCGAGCGAGCCCAAAAAAGCGAGCGACAATTAGTTGAAGTGGTTGGAAAATCAAGCAAGCAAAGAAAGAATCTAAGTTTTTTATAAAATAATTGCTTGAAGTACAAAGTATTCAAAAAGGTGGTTATCTGTCACAAAATTTATATTCTGATGCACACAAGTTTTTTAGATGGTACAAAAAGGCATGATATTCATCTAAATCATGCCTTGTCATTTGATTTGATATGTAACATTATGCCATTTATATTTGATAATCAAAAGATGCAGGGATGTTAAAAACTATCTTTTGGGCCAAAACAATCAAATGTTGACATCTTGCCAAAATATAGGGATGTGAAAATGTCCTCTTTTGGGCCAAAACAGGGAGCGCATTAACGCGCTCCTTGTTTTGGCCCAAAAAAGGACATTTTTAGATCCCTGTATCTTTTGATTTACAAGTCCAAACGGGGTCATGTTACATATCAAATCAAATGGCAAGGCATACTTTAGACAATTATCATGTCTTTGTGCACCATCTAGTAAAATTTAATGCACCAAAAAATGAATTTGTGACCAATTTGCTGCATTGGTAAGATTAGTGGGAGGTAAGAATAAATCATTAGGGAAGGATATTTTTGTAATAACAAAGAAACATGGGTTTTGTTCCAAGAGTGAATAGAGTTAAAAAACCTAAGCATTTACATATGCATGGAATCTAGACTAATCCATGCAAGGAGTCCTTGGAAAGATGATCTCAATTACTCTAGTGGAAAGAGAGAACTTGATTGCAGTAGGGTTTGTCTTTGATACAAACAATGACTTGGAAGTTAAACATACAAACTATCTCATGGATGATGTGAAATTAGTGCTAATGGCTTTAAAGTTATATGCATGTTTAACCTTCTGACATTGAGGGAACATATGCACTTTTGAATAAGTTATTATTTTTTGCTACTAAAATGGGGGATTTATAAATCTTTTATTGTTTTTTATCGCTCACTTTTTTTGGCTTGCTCACTTTTTGTCACTCGCTTTTTGGTAATCCTCAGAAAAAATTTACATGTTTGCTAGATAGTTCTTTTCAAAGTATGGCATATCAATGCTTATATCAATGGTATTTTGATGCCTAGATTGACACTTTTTTCTATAATTTTTCCAATGTTTATATCAATCCCATCATTAACTTTTAAAAAACATTGGAAATAAGTATAAAACAATGTCTTATGTGTGGTAGTGGATCTTTTATGAAGGGATACATGTTTTTTACTTGTGGAACACTAAGGGATCCAAATAGCACACAAATGAGATTAGTTACGTCAGTAGCCTATTTGTTGAATAGTGATCTGGATGCACTGACTAATGCACATTCACACGGTTGGAAAAGGGTTAGGAACAATTGTTGGCCCATTTAACTTACGATAATCCACACACTCTGAGTTTACCATTCTTCTTAGGTACTACCACAATGGGAAATCACCAATCACTATGACCAATAGCATAAATAAAGCCAATTCGCAAAAATTGATCCAACTTGGCTTTTACGTGTTTGGCATAGTTTGGATTCATCCTATACCTTTGTTATTGAATTGGTTTAGCATTTAGGCGCACCAACCAAATTCTATGTTGGCACAACTCAAGAGGAACTCCTCGTA
Source organism: Dipteris shenzhenensis (assembly GCF_047967505.1). Classification (NCBI taxonomy): domain Eukaryota; kingdom Viridiplantae; phylum Streptophyta; class Polypodiopsida; order Gleicheniales; family Dipteridaceae; genus Dipteris; species Dipteris shenzhenensis. The sequence goes on from NC_141617.1 coordinate 39,206,688, forward strand.
GGTTAGTGTAATTTCAGGAAAAACATCCTTGTACCTGATGAGCAGTTCTTTGATAACCCTTAGTTTCTTGAAAGAGAGATTGGCCCTTACCACCACCATTGCACGTTGGACTTATGTTCCGAGATTAAGTTCTTGTGTTGGATCTAGCACCAATTGCTTAGTACCCAGTTGCATAATAGTCATTGGTATTTCAGCTAGCTCTCGTTCCCCTTCAATGTCTTCATTGAAGTAACAAGTTACTCAAGAGCATATCTTTTTGCTTGGCAATTTGCTTAGCCTTTACTTTTTGCTTGATGTCTGCAACCACTTCAAAATATCAATCTCACCCACAGGAAGTATCTGTAGTTCCATCAGTCTTGACTCAACATCATGAGGAAATAGATTTGTGACTTCCAAATCCTTAGGCTGACAACTGCTCCAAATCTTCTGAGGATTTGTAGGAATGCCCACATCTTGGTTATTTGCTTTAATGATCATTTCTTCTAAACCCCAATCATGGAATAATTTTGCACTTTTAAGCCAAGGTTGTCCCAACATTATCAGATAGGCATGTTGCTCCATGGCAATTATAATAAAACTAACTATGTAATAAGTACCACCGACAAAAATCACAATAACATGTAGCATACCTTTTGGGTCAACAAGCCATGCCATACGTGCTTGGAAGGGAGATGGTTTGAAGGACTTGAATTTCAACCTCATTAAATTTTTCAAAGATAATATTTACCCCAGAACCATCTACTACAACACTTGGTATACTCTACTTTTGTACTATGATGGTGATCATTGATACTTACTCATTGACTACTAGAGAGTCAATGCTGGGTATAGTGGCTAAAGAATCACTTGGATGATTCTTTAATTTGATGAGCAAAGAAGTCTCGACAATATGAAACTATCTGCATCGACTCAGCAAAAATGTTAAACTGATTTGCATTTTTAGAGTATTTCCCATACTTGGGCAAGCTCTGCGCTAACTTCTAATGATGTTCTTGGTTCCCATGCACTTGCCGTGGACTTTGAGGATTCACCTTGCTCAGTATTAGATGGTTGAGGCTGCTCATCGTGCAACTCCACTACTAGTTCTTTGCCCTTCAAGTCCCTGGCAATTTTAGCACCATACTCCTTTTGAGCTTTCCAATTAATATCTTTATCTAAGGAACCCATATCTATAGAAGTTCCAACAGAACCTTTTGACCTCGTAATCACTTGGGCATCAACTGCATCTATTAACTTGGCCAAAATTGCTCAAGATTCTAGATCTACTTCTTTCCTTTCCATGCTCTTCATACAATCTGAATGAAGATGGTTTTCTCTCGGTTTTCTCCACAACAAAAGCATTTGATCTTGGATGGATCTGTTTTCTCCTTAGCATTCAATGGCCGAGTATCAATAGCCACCTAGATCGCTGATACTTAGTGATTTTTGATGTTGAACCAACAGTTGAAGTCATCATGCCCAAACTTATTACACGTATTGCAATACTTTGTTTTGCATTCAACTTCCAAGTGTCCACTTCTAGAACACTTCTTACACCATTTTTCGTTTACCTAGTTTTCCTTGAATGTCCAACTCCTTCAAGGCCTTTTTCAGCCCGGTTTGTCTTCCTTTGCTGATGTTCCTCATTATCACTATCAGCATCTTTTGTCTTTATTTTTCTCTTTAATCCTTCACTCTTTTCCAAAGCAACAGCTCAGCCTAGCAACTCCTCATAAATCTTAGTCGAGCTGACTATCTTCGGCCTACGTAGATCTATTTGAGTGCATCCTACGATCAGTCAAGCTCCCATAGACTTATCATCCATCATAGTACTCAACTGACTGATAAGAGTGCGCATCCTAAGCACAAAGTCTTGGATAGGTGCTCCTTTGTTCTGCTTTAGCTCGGTTAGCTCTATTTGAACATCTTCTTCATTAATTTCCTGTCTCAACCTTTGCAGGACTGCTTCTGACATTGCATACGAATCAAGAAAATACAAAATTGGAAATCGGTTGAACATCTTCTTCATTAATCTACTGTCTCAATCTCTATAGGAATGCTTCTAACATCGCATATGAATCAAGGAAATACAAAATTGGAAATTGGTTGAACATCTTCTTCATTAATCTCCTGTCTCAAACTTTGCAAGAATGCTTCTAACATCACATACAAATCAAGGAAATACAAAATAGGAAATTGGTTGACCCATCTCTAAGCTTTTTTAATTAAAGTACATGAAAAATAATTCATGTATTCTTCATCTATTGCACCATTAATATTACAAAGTAGCAAGAAACTTTGCAAATGATTATATGGGTCTTTGTCATTAGTGCCTTTGAAGTCCATCATAGTACTCAACTGACTGATAAGAGTGCGCATCCTAAGCACAAAGTCTTAGATAGGTGCTCCTTTGTTCTGCTTTAGCTCGGTTAGCTCTATTTGAACATCTTCTTCATTAATTTCCTATCTCAACCTTTGCAGGACTACTTCTGACATTGCATGAGGATGAGGTGCTATGTCGGCTCTCGAATGACACCTTTGATGATGTCATCGCATATGAATCAAGGAAATACAAAATTGGAAATTGGTTGAACATCTTCTTCATTAATCTCCTGTCTCAAACTTTGCAAGAATGCTTCTAACATCACATACAAATCAAGGAAATACAAAATAGGAAATTGGTTGACCCATCTCTAAGCTTTTTTAATTAAAGTACATGAAAAATAATTCATGTATTCTTCATCTATTGCACCATTAATATGGCAAACTAGCAAGAAACTTTGCAAATGATTATATGGGTCTTTGTCATTAGTGCCTTTGAAGTTCTAAACTTTTACCTTAAGGTTGGTGCTATACTTGGACTTCTCTACTCGTTCTAGAGGTAATTCCACTCTACTTACTCCAGAATCAAGCTAAACAAGTCTTTCACTTAGAAGAACAAGTCACTGGTTCTCTGCCTATCATATCGGCCTTGATGCATATGAGATCGATGTCGACCCACAATTGGTCCATTGCACTATCTTCAAGCATTAGAGGTGTAGATTGTTGTACATCCATGGGCCTAGGATAACATCTATCCATAGTGATGGGAACTCGGGAAAATTCCTAAAACACACTATTCAAAATTTTTGGACTTGTGTAAAGTCCAATTTGAGAAATGGACTAAAAAACAATCCAAAAATTTTGAATATACTAGGAATGTTGTTTTTTATTTGATAACTCAAAACAAAAGATTTGGTGATTAAGTACTAAGAACATCAATGCATAACCAAATCTCTTACAAAAGTGGTCTACATAAACATCTTCATAACTTCTTATGAATTGAGCTACTATCACCTAAGAACATCAATAGATGACCAACTCTCTTAGAAAGGTGGTGTAAATAAACACCTTTATGTATAAGTGGTGTGCACACACCTTTATGACCATTTCTTTTAGAAAGGTGGTGTACATAAACCCCTTAGCAAGGTAATGTACATAAATCCTTTTATGTGTAAGTGGTGTACATATACACCTCACTTGGTATTAAAAGCACCCTTAACTATAAAATACATTGACATAATGTTTAAAATACACCATTAAATATAAAATGGACCTCATAAACAATCTTTATACACAATAATGAGAGTAAAGAAATAAAAAAAGTAGTCAACTTTTTATTAGATATTCGCTTTACATAGAAGTTTAAAACTTGCAAAGTTCAAAACTTGTGATTACAAAGCCATCAGCCATCATGTTCCTCAGTACCAATGTCCTCAATGCCAAGCCCTTGACTATGAGGGTCCTGACTAATAGGCTGCTCTAAGATAGTACCAATGTCCTCAATGCGCCCCTCAATGCGCCCTTGACTACCAGGGTCCTGACTAATAGGCTGCTCTAAGACTGGAGTCTCAGTAGCAAGGTCCTCAGTAGTTTGCTCTTCAGTTCCAAGCACCTGACTAGTAGGCTGCTCTAGAGTCTCATGACCAAGTTCTTGGTGAGTAGGGTCCTGGCTACTAGGTTCTTGGCTAGTAGGCTGCTCTGGAGTCTGTAAGGTCATGGTTGAAGAACCATCTATGCCTCTTGGTAACTCCTCCTGGTCATGCTTTTCCTCGTCCATACCTTCTTTGGGTAAGGCTTCCTGGCTTGATCCACTTGCATGTCCTTCACCCAAGATCAAGGGTACCTTCCTTACTTTTAATATCAAGGGAAGTGCTTCCACCTCTTTAGCCTTACCTTTTCCAATGACGTCTTGTACTACTACTTCTTACTGCTGCCACGGGTGTTCCCGTATGATGAGTGGAACCTCCTTGACTCTAGTTGACAATTGATCACCCTTTATTTTTGGGTGGATTTCTTCTTCGCATAAGTCATCGGATGTAGAGCTTTCATCCTCATCATCACCTAAGCTAGAATCATCACCCTCAGACTCACTACCCTCATCTTCGACATTTTCCTCACTACCCTCTTCTTTGACATTTTCCTCTTCAAAGAAGGTAGTGCAACTGTAATATGTGTCAAAGAACTCAATCTGATGGGGGGTATCAATGACATTTACATTTCTACCTTGGTTTAGCAATTTCTCAGCAGCAAAACCCATTCGATACAATGCTACTTCCCACCCATCATTCAATAAATTCTTTGTCATCTCTAGTATCACATCAGGATCCATCGGCTTTCTATATTCCACCGTTGCTGCATCAAGCTTAACCTTATTGTCCTCAAAGTAATGAAGCTCGAGAGTCCTTAAAGGAATTTTGATTAGATTGCCACCACCCCTAGATAAGAAGCACATCAAGAAAGGCTGCAAGACTTGAATGGCAGTGCCTTCCAAGATAGTCATATGATTGCGTAGGACTATACCATGGTATACTTTTGAAAGTAAATACCCAAATGCAGATGTCAAACTCGCATACAAGGCATCCCTTTGTGATTCTGTCACGAACAGGACCAACGTTGATTTTTTCTTATCTGCCATAGGACCTTCTATGATAAACCACATAAGTTCAACTATCCGTGATATTGCAAGGTCTTGCAATTCATCTATGAAAAATACACATGGCTTCTCCCAAGCATGACCGCTCATTGTTATGAAATGCTCTGTATCAATGCCATTGATGTGTGCAAATTTTGTATCATTCTCTAATAGCAAGATATCATAGGAGAAGCTGAATGGAGAACCATCATCTAAACCACCAATTGCTCTACCTTGGGTAGTGGACTGCAAGGCCTTTTTCTTGATGTCCATATATTCTATCTCAACAACCTTTGGCATTTCAGCTCTTAGATCCTTTGTTGGTGTGGCATCTGCATCCATTGAAGCCAACCACTTTCTAGCCCATGTCTTATCAAGGAGTTGACCTAGGCTAATAAGTGCTTTCTTCTTATCCACATCAATCTCAAACCTGCATCTTTCCAAGAATCTATTCTTTGCCAGCATGTATCTCTTCTCGATGTCAATCCCATATCGGCTTTGGTACCAAGCCTCTCCACGAACAAAGTCACTCCTTCTAAAGTTCTCAAAAGCATCAAGAAAATCCATGTGCTTTTGAAATGTGACATCAAGCAATGTAGGATCATCTTCTTGAAGTCTCTTAAATGCCATAAGACGAAGAGTGATATTAGTGGCAACTGGAGTTCTTGTTTTCCTCGTATCTTTATACAATTTGCATGCAAATGTCTTATCTAGCTTTCTTTGATTTGTGAACAATGAATCTCGATCAATTAGCATTGTGGCCATGCTGAATTGTGAAAATCCCCAAATGTACCCCTCATCCTCTGGAAAATGTAAGTCTGCCATACTTATAGAAAAGTCTACAAGACTTGTATCTTCTTCTTGCGGATCAACCTGATCATCACTATCCAATTTTTCGCCTGGTTTTAAATAACCTGCACTTGAACGATCTGCACGTGGAGTAGGAGTTATTTTGGCTCTCTTTCTGGGAATAGCTGTGGAACTTGAATCTGCTCCACGATCACTCCTTGTTCCTGTAGTTACATCAGTCGATGGTGTAGGTACAGTTGGAGATACTGTAGTTACTGCCACAGATATTGTAGTTCCTCTTGCCGGAGATATCGTAGTTATCGCCACATATATTGACGGTACAACTTGAGGGCTACATATTATAGATGGCATACTTACTACTACTAAAGGTACAACACCACCACTTGCAAAGCATTGTCGAAGTCTTTCTCTTTGTTCCCTGGTGTGGTCCTCATGCTCATTTTGGTGTTCCAAAGAGGATATAGCCAATCGCTCAAAATCCAAGCTTTCTGTGGAAGAATCCTCAAACTCCACCTACCATGATGAGCCTTCATCTGCCAATCTTTTGGGATGCCTCATCCCAAGACCAGTGTTTCGTCCTTCTACCTTTGCATAGTAATCAACTTCCACCCCTGGGGTAGCATGGTTGAGTCTCTCTCCTCATGCTCTCCACTCCTCTTGGATAGTCGATGCCTGTGCCAGTCTCCTTCAAGCATTGAACTCCGGTTCTGAGACCGCACCAATTCTCATGGTAGGATGTAGCCAATTTCTTTGGCTCAAGAACTCTTTGCACCTGGCCACATATCTCCGTCTTCCTTTTAAGTGGGTGTCTGCCATTGGCTAAGGTGGAAAGCATCCTAGTAATTCTTGAATACTTTTTGTGTTCCACATGCAGTCTTCAAGAACACTACTAGACTACGCCATTCATCCGAGGTTACTTGAAGGAATTTCTTAAAATAGCTCACAATTCCTAGCACAACTGCTTCACTTTGCCACTAGTGAACATAACCTTTCAATAACCTCTTAATTCTAGGCTTGCTACCTTAGTCCTCTGGACTTTTCCAACTAACAACTCATCAACTCGCAACTCAATTGACCCTTACCTAGTGCGATCACCAAAATGTTGATGCTCCGGTTTGCTCACCCTCGATAGAGTAACTTTAAGGTGCACGAGTGAAGACACTCGCTCTTACAATACTTAGTATAGTATGCTTGGGGTGATGAAGCAGATGCCAACATTCAACAAGGTACCTTGACGCGGAGATCTAGTCTAACACACTACGGAGGCGATACCGTCTCACACATTGTGAAGGTCACCTGCAGACGCGACCCAGTTTGACATGCGGGCGAGGTCCCAGTCTGATAGTTTGACACGCAGAGGCGACCCACGCGGAGGAGAGAGAGAGAGAGAGAGAGAGTATTATATAAATTTTACTATAACATAATATATTATATTAAATTATATGTTTTTTTCTCATTGTATATATATATATATATATATGTATTAACACATACACACAAGAGAGAGAGAGAGAGAGACATAATCTATTATATATTATATATTACTTAATATTTATTAAAATATTATATTAAATAAGATATTATATAATATATTCTATTATATAATATAATGTATAATATTGTATTATATTATATATATATTAGAGAAGAGAGAGAGACAAAGAGGAGTGAGAGGGGGGATAGAGAAGAGAGAGCAGAGGAAGTGACAAAAAAAGGGGGAGGAGGAGAGACAGAGGACAGAGAGGAGAGGAAGTGAGAGAAAGAGAGCGAGAAAGAGCACGCGTGAGAGAGAGAGAGAGGGGGGGGGAAGAGAGAGAGAGAGCAGAAGATAGAGAGAGATAGAAAGAGAGGGACAAAGAGAAAGGAGAGACAAAGAGGGGCAGAGAGAAAAGAAGAGAGAGAGAGAGAGAGAGAGAGAGAGGCAGAGAATAAAGAGTAAGAGAGAGAGAGAGAGCCACAGCTACACACACACACCCGCGCGTGCACACAAAGAAAGACAGAAGAGGGGGAGAGAGAGATAGAGAGAGAGAGAGAGACGGAGATAGAGACACAGAGACACAGAGAGAGAGAGAGAGAGAGAGAGAGAGAGAGAGAGAGAGAGAGAGAGTGTGTGTGTGTGTGTGTGTGTGTGTGTGTGTGTGAGAGAGAGAGAGAGAGGGAGAGGGAGAAGAGGACTGAGTAAGAGAGTAAGAGAGAGAGAGAGAGGGAGAGAGAGAAGGGGGGGGGGGGAGATAGAGAAGAGGACAAAGTAGGAGAGTCAATGAGTGAGTGTGTGTGTGTGTGTGCGTGCATGTGTGTGTGTGTGTGAGAGAGAGAGAGAGAGAGAGAGAGAGAGAGAGAGAGAGAGAGAGAGAGAGAACAGAGGAGAGAGTAAGAGATTGAGTGAGAGAGAAAGAGAGAAAGAGGGAGAGAGAGAGAGAGAGAGAGAGAGAGAGAGAGCAGAGGAGAGACTAAGAGAGTGAGTAAGAGAGAAAGAGAGAGAGAGAGGGATAGAGAGAGAGAGAGAAGAAGAAAGAGAGAGAGAGAGAGGAGAGACAGAGAGGGGCAAAGAGAAAAGAAGAAAGAGAGAGAGAGAGAGAAGCGAAGAGAGTAAGAGAGAGACAGAGAGAGAGAGAGAGAGAGAGGAGGGGAGAGAGAGAGAGAGAGAGAGAGAGGAGGGGTGGAGAGAGAGGGAGAGAGAGAGAGAGAGAGAAGAGGAGAGAGTAAGAGAGAGAGAGAGAGAGAGAGAGAGAGAGAGAGAGAAAGAGATTGAGTGAGAGAGAAAGAGAGAAAGAAGGAGAGATAGAGAGAGAGAGAGAGAAAGAGAGAGAGAGAGCAGAGGAGAGACTAAGATAAAGAGGGATAGAGAGAGAGACAGCAGAAGAAAGAGAGAGATAGAGAGAGAGGGATAGAGAGAGAGGAGAGAGAGAGCAAAAGATAGAGAGAGATAGAGAGAGAGGGAGAGAGAGAGAGAGGAGAGGTAGATGAAGGCCCACTAAGCAGCCAATTGCAACTAGAGACCAAAATAAGCATCAATGTGATCCAACATCTATCATGAAACATACACAAGGTATTACAGGTGTTGCATAGCCCTTGCTAGTAAAGTTGCACAAAGCCACACTCATTAGTAAAATGGGTGTGATAGAATGAGATTTGTGGTCATGGAGGGTATAGTGGATGGTATGGCTAGAGGTTTTTGGTGATGGAGGATTGCCATCAAGATGGTGGCAAGAGCCATGGTTGCCCAAGCACCAAAGCTGGAAGGTGGGCTCAAGGAAGGGCTCTAGCAATGTGAGATATGAGAGAATACATGCCATGGTGGTGGTGCTACTGCTATGAAGTCAAACAACCTTTGATTAGCAAACGAACAATTACTTCAAGTCCATGTCCTACGACTAGCTATGGGGCATGTTTTGATCTATGGAGCTCTTCTTTTTCTTTACATTTTGTGCTATTATATCACACTTTTGGTCTATGAGCTTGAAGTCCATAAGTCATCCAAAAGATGAAGCTTAAATACTTAGAGCTTGCTTGATAAATCTATTTATGATATTTTCAGTACCATCCATTCAACCTGATGTGCAAATTACAAAGACACCCATTCATCGAGCTATTCTAAAGTACATTTCCACTATTTATCACCTATATTGAGAATACTAATTTGGAAGAGAGTAGAATGACAAGTAAACTACAAAGTGGAAAGAAAGAAATTGTAGGATGCAAGGATTTCATGAATCAACATGGACTTCCAATGAATCTCACAAATTTGAAATATCGAGATCAAATTGAATCCAGTGTAAATCCTTTCAAACCATGTTTAAGAATGCAATATGTGAAAGTTTGGGGCATAGAAGTCAAACTGGGCCCTTCTCTTTACTTCTTTGAATGCTAGAAATGGCCTTAGCAGTGCACACCTTTGTTTGGGGCTAAATGTAGACGATTTGGTTAACATTTTATGATCCCAAGTTGAGCCCCAGCAAAGCGGGGCTCTAACCCATCGTAGATGGGTCATGATACTCGTATATATTACAAAGTTCAAGCCACCATGGTGGCTAGAGCCCGGGGTTCCATCCGTATTAATTATAGGCCACTGTGGTGGAATCTTAAGTACGTGCGTTACACTGACCTAGACTCTTATGAGTCAGCAAGCAGATTGGCATCAGGCATGGAAGAATCAACCAAATGATTGTATGTGATATGCACAAGAATTGTTATCTACTTGTTGTACTGGTGAGCACTTTGTATCTCATCGTGTTCTTGAAAATAATAATTTTCTACAAAATCTATGACAGATACAATAGTGTCACAAGGAAAATTAGCAAGGCATGTCCTGAACTACTTATCCTGCCAGCTGGCCACAAAATTTCGAAGCACATATTTTGGGATGGATTGAACCACGTGACCTACAAGCTCCCTTAGCTGGGTGCTCTTATAGGACAATAGCCATCTCTCTTTATCGGATCCTTTAACATTGACATTTTCAAATCTCCTCCATTTTAGAGCAACTTGGTTGTCTTCCCTCATTTCATTTGGACAGACATTGAATGTCTTCTTCTTCAGCTTTAAACTGCAATGCTTGCATGTGCTGCGAATGCATTCAATCCTGTGCCACTCACGGTCTCCCTTTGGACAAACCACTAGCTCCCATAGAGTCCTTAGGCTACAAAACCTACCCTCCCTTGCAACACATGATGAGGATCCAGCTGGCCTACACACTGTGCATTCATTGGGGAGGCATGGCCATCGATCCCCATGGAGCAATGCTCCAACACACCTAGATCCCAAGTCATTCATAGCTTGCTAGCCAGGGTCAAAGTCTATGTGTGTTTTGCAACAAAAAACATTCCTGTCTTTGAGTTTCCTGACGTATCAGGGCTTACAATGCTCTCAAAGCTCCTCTGCCCAATTGAAATGTCCAGATTTTGATCCATAAACTTGAGATACAAGTCCGTTTGCTAACCCAACATGCAGGAACAACTGAACAATGAGCCTACTTTTTGCTACTACTAAAAGAATTCAAAACACAGTCTAATTAAAGTATATAATGAAGCAAAACAATTTTCAACCACCGCACTGGTTTAGGACAATCACAATTTCAATCACCAAGCTGGTTTAGGACAATTTCAACCACTGGGATGGTTTAGGACACTGGCACAGTTTCAACCACTAGGATGGTTTAGCTTGATGGTCTCAACTTCACATATTAGACAATAACAAGTATATGGCTTTTCATTTCTGAATTTCACCATTAGAAAATAACAATATATTGCTTTTTATTTCTGAATTTCACAATTTAACAGTGGTATATGACCCAAATCGCAGGAAATTAAATTTAACAAATTTAAGTACTAAAAATAATAATAATTTCAACCACCAGGCTAGTCAATAACCAATGTCTATTCAACTACGCTGGTTCAAGACAATCACATAATTTGTGATTAAGCTGAAGCAGCCACGGTTGCATGATGTTCCAACCACCGGGCTGGTTTAGTAAAATAACAATATATTACGAGATATATTCCTATTAATTTCTGCTCAACCATGCCATCGGGCTAGACAACAACTAATGTCTGTTCAACCACGCTGGTTCAGGATAATCACATAACTGGCGATTGAGCTAAACTAGCCTACGGTTGCATGATGTTCCAACCACCGAGCTAGTTTAGGACAATCACATTTAGTCCAAGCCTGGTTTAAGAAATAAAACAAGTAAACTATCCCAAAGCTCAATCACAAACAACCACTGGGCTGGTTTAGGCACCACTGACCTGCATTGTATCTAGCATGTGTATGATGTGCTCCTCAAACACCTTGTGTCTTGTCCACTTCTTACAATTGTCCTTTCTATTTGTAGAAACTCTCGTATTTTTGTGCCAAAACATCGTCACTATAGCAATGACTTCTGCACATATGCTTTGCTCTCCCTTTCTTGCATTCTGTTGAAACCCACAGACTTCTTGGATCGGATGATCGTGCATTGCTTCTACTCTATGTTCAACCGCTGGAGCCACGTTGGTCCTTCTGATTGACAACATCTTTGACATTGTGTGCCCAAGCCATTTTTCCTTTATTTCAAAGGACACCAACATAGCTAATGTCGCCCTCTTTGTAGCTAGTTGATCTAAGCTGTGCACCCCTTTCACTTTCTGTAGGCCATTTCTCATGTTAGAGAGCATCACCTCTTGGCCTTGCAGCTCCCAAGGTGTTGGTAGGATTGTTACTCTACGAACTTTAGGGTGCCAGGCTAAAGCTTGTGAAGACTCGAGACTAGAAATCACCTGAATGGCCTACCACTTGATGTTGCTGCCTCGAATGCTCCCACCAATCGTGACAACACAGCTCGTGTTCTTCACTCCGATGGCAATGATCGAATGTGTGCATCTTCAACCGCTTCTTGCTGCTACTCTGCAAGGAGTCTTCTTTCTTCTCGTTGTTTCTCCCTTCGCAGATGTTGCAAAAGTGTCTTCCGTTGCCGATTTGATACTGTGCCAACGCTTTCCTCGACCCGCACTCTATTCCTTGTGCCTTGACCTGGATTTTTGGCTTTCATGTCTCGCAGCCTCTGTCTGCTTCTCTTGCAAGCCATGGCAAGCTACATGATGCCATTGATGCCATGGCCACAATCAGTCTAGAATAGACCAAGAGAAGCTAGCTGGTGAGGCAAGCAAAGAATAGAAGACAACTTACCCGATACAGGACAATGGCTACTCTGCAAGGAGTCTTCTTTCTTCTCGTTGTTTCTTCCTTCACAGATGTTGCAATAGTGTCTTTCGTTGCTGATTTGATACCATGCCAATGTTTTCCTCGACCCGCACTCTGTCCCTTGTGCCTTGACCTGGATTTTCAGCTTTCATGTCTCGCATCCTTTGTCTGCTTCTCTTGCAAGCCATGGCGAGCTACATGATGCCATTGATGCCATGGCCACAATCAGTCTAGAATAGACCAAGAGAAGCTAGCTAGTGAGGCAAGCAAAGAATAGAAGACAACTTACCCGAAAGAAGACAATGGCAAACCAAAGTCTAATATGCAAGGTCATGTCGAGATGCATGCGGGTTGCAGGCATTTGCAGGGCAGGGGCAGGTTGCAGGTACTTAATCTTCCAAGATTGATGGGCGGGAGGTGTGAAAATTTGAAGTTCATGGGAGTACCAAAATTTCAGCCACCAGTTTTCCCCCATCCAGCGATACACATCAGCAGAATTGGATATCCCAAACAAGTGTAATGTGGCCTAAAGTGCTTCAAAACACAAATAGGCCAAAGGGCATGCTATCGGGTTTGATGCTGTGTATTATTAAATGCAATGATATTTGGCATGCTTATGAGCCATATAGCAAGCAAGTGCATGGAAAAAGAAACAATTCAAAATTGTAAATAGTGTTGGATTTATTAAAATATCTTTGCACATGCACAAATTGCACTTTTCCAATTTCTTCCATTTTAGGGTGAATCTAGATACCAATACCAACAACTATCAATGTTTTAAGACCACCATGCACTAGTCCCAATAGTTTGGATTCCAAAGTTTCAATTTGTTTTGGTTTTTAACAAATCAAAAAAAAGTTATGGAGCGTGCCCTCAAATGGATATGCATCATTTTAGCCACAACATTGGAGGCCTATTAACCCATGCATAATGATCTGATTTAGGTGTGTCCTTAGGTTGAGGAGAAGCTCACATCGTGTACTTTTGAATGATTACTTGGTTGCATATATGTAAAGAACAAAATTTTGATGTTTTTGAATAAATTGCTATATCTATGGTCTTCAGGATGCATGCTTCACATGCAACATGGCACTTGTAATGCTTTAACGGTCTCATTCCAAATCCTTATTCCATAATTTTTTGCTCTCATGTTCAATTTGGAATGTCTACTACAAGTTAAAGACAAAGTTTGATGAATTCTATTAAGCAATGCATAAGTTATGAGTCATGCAAGATACCTATATACAGAAAAGTCCCTGAACCTCACCAAAAATGACTACACCCAAACAAACAATGACCCAGCTATCCAACCCCAAAAAGTAGCACACCATCCTTACTGCATACTCCATGCTACACATGGCTCATGTAGCTTCTATGGTAAGTTGGCTTGTCCTCGAATATCATATTTGAATGATCCTATGTCATGAAAAGTTTTGGAGTAGTACCTTTCAGGATCCCCCCCCTCCCCCTCCCCCCCCCACACGCACACGCACATATGCACACACACACATGCACACGCTCGCACGTGCACATACACAAAGGCACGTATGCACACGTGCGTGCATGCACACATGTGTGCGCTCGCGTACGCACAACAACACAAAGCAACTATAGACACGCTTCATAGACGTGCAAAATAGCGGGCGCGTCTATAGGCATTGTTCAAATAGAGAAATTACAAATGCATCTAATAGCGCGTCTATTGGCATCCCATTGGCATGTCTATTAGCGCATCTAATAGCGCATCTAATAGTGCGTCTATTAGCACGTTTATTAGCGCTTCTATCAGTGCATTTGCACTGTGAATTGGATGCGGATTTAGACGCAAAACAGAGAATACATAAAGTGAGATTTTGGGGCAGCCTGATAAATGTACATCACTGCTTTCTTTTCCTTCTCTCTTTTATTCTCTCTTTCCTTCTCTTTTCGTGGTAATTTTCCTCTCTTATCTCCTCTCTTTTTCTCTCTTTTTTTCCTCTCTTTTCCTCTCCTTTCTCCTCTCTTTCTTTCTCTTTTTTTCTCTTATTTATCCTCACCTTTTCTCTCTTTTTCCTTCTCTCTTTTTCCTTCTCTTTTTCCTTCTCTTTTCGTGGTAATTTTCCTCTCTTATCTCCTCTCTTTTTCTCTCTTTTTTTCTCCTCTCTTTTTTTCTCCTCTATTTTCCTCTCTTTTCTCCTCTCTTTTTCTCTCTTTTATCCCCTCTTTTTCTCTCTTTTTTTCCTCTCTTTTCCTCTCCTTTCTCCTCTCTTTTATCCCCACTTTTTCTCTCTTTTTTTCTAATCTCTTTTTCTCTCTTTTTTTCCTCTCTTTTCTTCTCCTTTCTCCTCTCTTTTTCTCTCTTTTATCCTCAACTTATCTCTCTTTTTCCTTCTCTCTTTTATCCTCTCTTTCCTTCTCTTTTCGCGGTAATTTTCCTCTCTTATAACTCCTCTCTTTTTCTCTCTTTTTTTCCTCTCTTTTATCCTCTCTTTCCTTCTCTCTTTTATCCCCACTTTTTCTCTCTTTTTTCTTCTTTTTTTCAATCCATCAGTAATCTTCTTTTTTTCTTTTCTTTAGTTCATCATGTGGCCAAGAAGCTCTTCAGCCTCACCTGATCTTCAGGAGACCATCTTTCGGGAGTTATATAACCTTTTGGGGTACCCTCCCAGTCCTGGGGAGTTATATGGCTACATGACGGGTACTCTAAACACCCCCCAGGAGTCGGCACTACAAACTCCAAACCACCCCAACCCCACACCAGCTGAGAATACCTCAATGGAGTCGAGACAGCCCAGTCGGCTATAGAGCCAAGCCCCTTTCCCCATGCTATCAGGAGGCCCTTCTACATCGTAGAGCTGTTGACATACTCCTGTTCAGTCGAGACTCAGTTCTCTAGCTACGAGTGGTCAACATAGTCTCGTGCAGTTCAGAGTCGCTTCTCCAACTATGAGTGGCCAGTGTACTAGCTCAACACGACATGGTAGCAGGCGTAGTAGCAGGGAGAGCGGTGGGGGATGCATGGAACAGTGCTTTGGGAGGGATAGTGGTGGGGATGGGGATGATTCAAATAATGCGATAGGCCAGAGGATGATGGTACAATCTACTATCACATCACTCAGACAGGAAGCATCTTGATGGATGCACGGGGGAAGGACATCATGGCCTTCATGCGGTCTGTAATTACTAACAACTATAGAGATTGCTTTAGTCACTATAAAGACCATCCAAAAAGGTTGGTTGATGAGACCCTCGCTTCTGTTCGCTCTAGGTATCCCAATCCCCCCAATGTTTAGTTCACAGATAAATGGGCCAAGTCAAAGATTGTTACAATACTTAGCAATAAAAGATCTTCGCTTAAGAGGCATGCACTAGTGGAGATTGCCAGGCTCGAGGGAGGTCAACCACCAAGGGGCCTGCCCCACACCGCTCACAAGCGTGAGTGGAAGAAAGCAATGAAGGCAGCAAGAGCAGACCCCAGTCTGCGGCACATGGAGGCACAAAGGATCCAAATGGAGCAATATGGAAGTGTGCATTTTAGAGCAGGGGGTGTTGAATCATGGGAGGCCCAATTTGTAAGTATCGATCTCAAATTATATTGTTTATGTAGTTTATTAGGAGGTTGTTTCTTTGTACTAAACCCTCCGCAAATTGTGTCATCTTGCAGCTTGATATCGTGGGTAGGTACCCTACTCCTATCGAGATAGCCTACCACCGCCACCATCGTAGAGGAGATACATGGAGGCACTTCTATGATGACGGGTTGATTGCTGAGGAGCCGTATATCTGGGCTACTAGAGTGCCCCCCCAGGTATTTGAAAGTAATTAAATAATGTCAATATTGTAAGTAAAGATTTGATTTTTCATACGTTGATACATGTTGTCCCTCATTTACAGGGCCCTGCAAAAGCAGATGAGAAAGAAGGAGGCGCAAAGGGGGGCGAAGAAGGAAGCGAGGACGCGGAGAACTTAGATTAGTCATAGAGGTAGTGCTAGCTACTCTTTTTTATACTTAAAGCCACTGGCTTGGCTTCGTGCCTCTCTTGTATATACACTCCTCTTATTTTTTTATACTTGAAGCCACAGGACGTGGCTTGGCTTCGTGCTATATGTACATACAAGCACTTTTTGAGGTATGAATTAATATACACTCTTTTTATTTTTTTGGCTTTCAATTTTCTTGTGCAATGTTCTATCAATTAATGCCTTGTGAAGTAAACGTTTTGGAGTTGTAATGTTTTATTCGGAATTGTAATTGTCAGCTATCGATGTGCTTACAAGAGTGCTAATTAAAATGTGGTTGGTTGTAAGAATTGAATTGCACAATGTGGAAATGGGATTCTTATAACCACATATCTTACACAACATACACAGCATTCTGTTCAAGCACATTAAATTCTACTTTTATTAACAAAAAATATTTTGTAGAGCATTTATCGGAGCATCTATAAACGCGTCTATGTACGCGTCTCTTTGTTTAAGAGGGCATCTATGCGCATTGCGCATCTATAAATGCATCTAAAAATGTGTCTATATATGCATCTCTCTGTTTTTTTTTAATTTCTAGTGGAGCGTCTATTTGCGCATCTATAGCGCATCTACAGGCACGTCTGTCTGTTTTATAGACACGCCTTTAGATGCACGCAAATAGACGCACCCGTAAGTTTTTTTTTAAGTTATGAAAACGCATCTGTAGGTGCTTTGTCTTATTGTGATGCACACACACTCACAAACACAAGCCGCATGCACAAACTTACATGCACATGCATACGAACATGCACATGAATATGCACATGTATGCATGTGCACACACATGCATATATCATTTTAGGATTTTAAGCCCCAATCTATCCTTTTAAAAATTAAAGGGTTATAAATATAATTATAATTATTGATAACATTGGGTTTTCAAGTGGCAACTTCAATATAACTATCAAGATAATCATCCATATTTGATATATCACAATAATATTGATTGTCGTATCAAAGTTTTTTTAATGTGTCCTTAGGAATGGTGATTGCAATATCTATGTCAATGCAATTTCTTTCTAATTTAAAAATTTTTTGTACTTTTTGTTGAAATAACTATTGCAAATCGTACAAACGGTTATAGTGAGATAAGGTGAGAATTCACAAGAGGGGTTCCCACATGGTTTTGCTTATGAGCCAATCTTGGATCATGTGTGAAAATGGTTTTAATAGTCATAAATCATGAAAGCTCTCACATCAAAGAATAACCCAATTGAACCTGTAACCGAGCTCGTAACATAGACACTCATTATGG
Organism: Dipteris shenzhenensis; assembly: GCF_047967505.1. Lineage (NCBI taxonomy): Eukaryota > Viridiplantae > Streptophyta > Polypodiopsida > Gleicheniales > Dipteridaceae > Dipteris > Dipteris shenzhenensis. The sequence goes on from NC_141617.1 coordinate 39,224,372, forward strand.
AGAGTATAATATATGCAAGAGAGATGTGAATGATTGAGGTTTGATGAAAGGCTCTCTAATGCCAATATCCTTTGTCCTTGAGTGATATATCGAATAATTGCTAATACTTGAGTACCTAACTATGTGTAATAAGTCTCATGGAAAAAGCCCTTACATCTCCATAATATATGCAAGAGAGATGTGAATGATTGAGGTTTGATGAAAGGCTCTCTAATGCCAATATCCTTTGTCCTTGAGTGATATATTGAATAATTGCTAGTACTTGAGTACCTAACTATGTGTAATGAGTCTCATGGAAAAAGCCCTTACAGCTTGAATTTTAAGGTCTTTGAAGTGCAATTTATGCCATCAAATTGAAAAAGGAAGAAGATGGATGGAAGCATTTTGTTACTAAACGAAAGGATAATGTCATTTATCAAACAACTAATCTCAACAAAAAACTATAAATAAAGACTTCACTTAATCAATCCTATTTGTGTTCATGAGCTTTGTGAATAGTCACAATGGAATCATCTTCCTTGCTAGTATTATTAGAGGATTATGATTGGGTTAGTTCTCTTGGGTTGGTTCTTTCCTCGTTCTTTCAATAATAAAGTGCATGTTTCCATGATGTATGTGATCTCAAATGGGAATGAGAAGGGCACTTTAGAAACATGAACAAATAGAGACACTTTAGAAACAAGAGTAAAAAGACGAGTGTGGGAATTCTAGCTCTTATGACCTGCTACATGCCCTATTGTGTCCTATTACAATTACATGTGCTATTGTGAGTCACATTGTGGCTGTGAATCCTGCTCCATAAATTTTAGCTCCAAGATTTGAATCCTTATCCATGATTTTACTCCAATATTTGAGCTTACTTTGTGGATGGTGAAATAGAGACTTACATAGAAGCCCACAAAAAGTGCTCGACATTTGATGTGTGGTAGAGAACCTGTGATGTAGATCATGGGAGGAGGACTATTGATTGAATTGAGAAGTTTATAAAATATAAATGGAATGTTAGGGGAAGATGTGCAGTTGTTCCATGGTAGAACAAGAGTAAAAAAGTGGTCGAAACCACAAGGGTCTTGTTAGTAATTTCTTCTAAGTAGGTGCCAAATTGTCATTGAGTATCTTGGGGGATGAGCCCCATTGTTTACCAAGGTACCTTGAAAGGAACAAAATAGTCATCCTAAGGGCACAGTCAAGTGTTGCCCATTTTGAGGGCTATATTTTAGCCTAAAAGGAGGTCAAATTGTCCACCATATTTGGCAACATGAGAAAGCCCTTAGTTGCAAGCAAGGGCTATTTGCTAGCCACTGTTGTGAGGCAAATTTAATCTCTAGGATTCTGTGGGAACATGTGCATGTGGCGAAGCCCTTAGAGGGTGCCACCATACCTTTTCATGTAGGTTGCATGATTGTTTTGCCTTTGTAGATGGAGCCAAAACCTGCTTAGATGGAGCCACGAGATGTTTGTCGTATCACTCATAGACATTGTAGTGCTGATGAGCTAGCCTATCACTAGCCTTTTATTCCTTGATGTGTCACCTTATTTGGATTCCCTTTCATTGTTCTCACTGCAAGAGTGGAAGTGTGTTGTAAGCCTCGGGTGAATCCTAGGAAAAGAACAACGGGTAGCTTGCCAACAAACCCAACCATCGTGTATGCAAAGGACTTGGAGGATAAATGGATGTGGAAAGATCTCCAATGGTGATGTCTGTATTGGTGATAGCTCAACCATCCAAGTTCGTGGTGAGGGCAACCTCGACATCATCTACCAATAGAGAAGAACCATAAAGGCCGCCCATAACCTCGAACTAAAAAGGCCTCCTAAGGGGTTGGTGTGGTGGACTATTGCCACGTCAAGGAACTCATTACTCCCATATACACATTTGCGCGGCTTCGTTAATCCATAGATGTCCTGACTCCTTTCTATCTAAAATTCTGTTGGATCCGTTCTACCTACTCTTTGTTGATAAATTGTCACGATCTGATGATTCCGGTCCACTATGTCCGCGTCGTTTTATTTCTTGCTGTGAATTAAAACGCCGCCCACGTAGCAGACCCCCGGGTCCCGGTATAATATTGGAGCTGTAGTTGCCTCTTTACTGCTCAGCTTAGACTGGATCCATTCCACTGTCACATTGCCCGTGAGAACAAACAGTAAATAGCAGCTACAACCTTGCTTATATGATGCGCTCAAAACTTGCTAGATTTCTTGCCAGCAAAAACTCGCTAGAATAAAACCTTGCTCTATAATACGCTATATTGGTGCCACGTAACGCGGCTGTAATTTACGTAGCTAGATTTCTTGTTGCGGCTGCCATGATTTATGCACCGACTCCCCTTAAACACTTGCGAGGTTTCTTGCTGTATGATGATTAGCAAAAAATCGCCAGCTAAAAATAAAAACTTGCAACATTTCTTGCTACATCAAGAAGCTAATTTGGTGCCAAGAGGAGCGGCTGTGAAAGCGTAGGTAGATTTCAGGCGAGGTGGCTGCGGCAAATTGCGCACAACTCGATGAATGTGATGTCGTAAGATGCAACTGAATCGAAATTGAAGATGAAGCAGTCAAATCAATGTTATGGGGACATACTCGAATTTGGGATGAGAATGCATGGCATAATGCAAGCGGTGATTATGGAGCGCTTGCATCGAATGCAAAATGGCAGTTAGACTCTATTTCTGACGAGCAGTGAATGACGCTACCAATAATAATATGTTTTGGTCGATCGAACGTACGATCGTATTAAGGAAATCTTAATAGGAAGTTTGGGCGTTAACCGTCACTTTAACGACAGATTGAAAAGAACCCAAAGAACAAATTTCGGTGGGTAGATGAGAGTAGCTGAATCATTTAATGGATGTAGCTTTCTGTACGCGCTTCCAAAATCTCAGTACAGTCTAGACTTCGTCTGAGTCGTCTCACTGAATCAAACATCGCTCTCGTTTTTCGCTGTTGATGCAAGTTGAATCATGCAACCCAATTTGTTTTCTATTGATTCAACCACTCTTTAATCATGTTGGTCCATCGTTGATTGAGTCCGACTGTCTACAGCGTCCTCTCTTAATTATTACGTCTTGATTTGTTGTACCTCTTGCAATTGTATCTTTGTTTTTGAAAGTACAGTTCTCTGTTTGATGCAACCCTCTGTTGATCTTTGACTCTCTTGCCTCTTTACTTGTTGCAGCTCTTGCAACTTATGAATTTAATCTTTCTCGTTCGCACCTTCCACGAATCCATGTATCGTCGGTTGATGGAGCCGTAATCTTTTTGTCGTCGCCACCTTGCCACCAGCTTTCAGTTGATGCCTACTTATTATATTCACTCTTTTTAATCCTACTTCCATTCACTTGCCTTAGTTTCCAAATTCCAATCCTTCCCTTCTGCTTCGTTTCGGCTTTACCTATTTAACGGCCGCACCAGCATTCGTCTGCTACCATCCACGTTACATTCGCCTGCGCCCACGACTGCAAAGCCCTCTTTTCTTAGTTCTGCACCTTCAACGGCTCACATGCTCCTCCTCCTCCCTCATTCAACGCACGCGTGGATTCCTTCGCTTGGAGCCTACTCAAGCGAGCCCTGCCCTCGTGATCGCTCTAACTCGTCTCGACGATCGTCTTTCTTCTTCTTCACCAGTTTGCAAGCAAGCTGTCATACCTGCGCTACGCTCAAGACTCTCTTCTGAGAACCCACACTAGTATCTTGGCGGCTACTATCGACATGTGCTACGTTCAAGACTCTCTCTACCTGTGCTACGCTCGAGACTCTCTGCCTCTCTTTCTTCAGAGAACCCACGCTTCCTTGGCGCGCGACCCCAAGTTAACATGTTAAAGCTTGTCCTTGTAGAATTTACCCTCGAGTCTCTCTCTTTCTCCACAGAACCAACCCAGGATACCTTGGCGGAATTTGAGGCTGCAAGCGCAAGTTAACGTGCCTTTTACTTGTCCTTGACAAACTCAAGCTCCCTTGGTTCACTCTCCGGGGCTTCAGCCTGAGCACTCGGAGAGAGGAAGCCATGGGGATCCTCTCCTACCACTATCTCATCCCTCTCCTTGTTATCTCTGTCTTTGTGGTCCTTGTGCTACTTCTCCGCGTCACTCGACGTCCTTTTATCCGATCTTTGAACAAGAAGCATGTCTTCATCACCGGAGGCTCTAGCGGTATCGGTCTCTCCATCGCCAGGAAGCTGCTTCTCCAGGGCGCCAACGTCACTTTGGTGTCGCGAAGTATGGCCAATCTAACTACGGCAGCTGAAAGCCTTGTTAAAGAAGTCCGTTGCAGTCCCGACAGAATCCGCTGTGAGGTATGTTTACTGATTTCGTGCATTCGCTTGGACAATATTGCCAGAATGTGCATGTTTTAGCTGGTTGCCCATAGTGTTTTTATCCCCCGCGCTAAGTTGTTGTCCTGTGCTACAGGCAGCCGATGTCGGTGATTATGAGGCTATTTTATCTGCGATTGAGAAATCATCCCAGTGGAAACCGATCGATGTTTTAATTTGTAATGCTGGACTCACAAGGGGAGGATACCTGGGTGAAGCCTCTTTACGGGACTTGGAGGTGACAGTCCGTACAAACTTTATGGGTACCGTACACGCAGTCCACGCAGCGCTTCCAGCGTTGAAACAGCGTAGTGACAATCATCCGATTTCCATTGTGATAATGGCCTCTTTAGCATCACTGGTAAGTTACATGCGTCCATATTGCGGCAAACTTCTCAATCTTCAGCTTTTTTGATCCGGTAGTAGTAGCGCTGTCCGCTTGACGTTGAAGCATAAATTTCAAATTTGAGCAGTTCTTCATGTATGGACATAGTGTCTACACGGCAACGAAATATGCTGTGAAAGGGCTGGCGGAGGGTCTTAGGTTTGAGCTTCTTCCATACAACATCAAAGTCAGTCTAATATGTCCAGGCTTTACGAGAACTCCTTTTCTGGACGAAGGTTAGTCTGCAGTATTTCTTTCGCCAAGAATGTCTTCAGAAACATGTTGACGCTTAGGATCATTTACAATGATGTCTGAGCTGACTATTTAGAACATCTCTGCAGCCGACAAAGAGCAGGAGATTTGCGAGTTGCTGAAATGGGTCAACTTTTACAGCAGGACGTACGCTGAGTCCCCTGATTCCGTAGCTCGCCACACTATCGCAGCTATAAAAGCTGGTGCATTTCTCGTCACCACGAACCCGCTTGGATGGTTTGTGGGGACGCTGACAAGAGGATTTGTACCTGCAGATTGTTTGGCCAACGCATTGGCGGAATTGGTACTGGTCTTACCAGTCAGAGTGGTATCGTTCGTCATGATAGCTATTTTCCGTTCGATAATTCGTATCAAAGGGAAAAAATGTTTTATTAAACCCGAGAGGCAAGAGGGTTCCATTGTCGCAGCCGGATGCCCACATGTTAATGTCAGCTCTCCACAGGATATCTAATTGACACCAAATCAAAGCTTTTGCTCCTACAGCTCAGTCTTACAGAGTACCATTTACATAGTACGAGTGAGATTTCATCATAACTTGTTATTTGTAAGGGATGGAGGCCCAAACGTTCCCCAAACTGGAATTGTTGTTGTGAGCAAGGCAGGTCCATGGCGACAGTGTAGCAGGATCCACGTTCACTAGGGTCAATATCGAGCGTCAAATAAAGCAGAGTAGTTTGACAATTGGCATCCTTTTTTCTGGGCGGAAGCACTAGATTCTTTTTGTTGGTTGCATTTCGAAGAAGTCTAGAATTTAAATTAAACTCATGCGGGATTGCCGCGATGTGAAAGGACTTAAATTTGTACCAGGCTTATATTTCATGGCAAATCCATGGAAACTCATTTATGTAAGGATTGCAAAGCAAGCGTGAAACGGAAATATATATTGGCCAAAATCGTACCTTCCACTTCTAAGTAGGTAGAACTTGTCTCGAAGATTCGAAGTCACCGATTTGCATAGTGCAAAGTGGAGAATTAAACGATTATCATATGGGTATTGAATGACAAATTGGTATGAGCATTTATTGATTAAACGAACTATGTGGGTTAAGGGGATAATGAAGGGATTGGCCAAAATCGATCCTTCCACTTCTAAGTAGGTAGAACTTGAAGTAGGTAGAACTTGTCTCGAAGATTCGAAGTCACGGATTTGCATAGTGCAAAGTGGAGAATTAAACGATTATCATATGGATATTGAATGACAAATTGGTATGAGCATTTATTGATTAAACGAACTATGTGGGTTAAGGGGATAATGAAGGGATGATTGCTATCAACAAAGAAAGAAAGAAAGGAAGAAAGGAGATCCTACAAGGGTGGTGGGCACATCAAAAGAGGGTTTAGAGTTGAGAAGAAGCCCAACAACACCTCAGAAGTTGTAACTGATGAGGAAGATAGGAGGTAGGTAGGGAGGTGAGAAAAAGTGTGGGTGAGTAGATGCAAAAATGAGGGAAGAGGCTTCAAAATGTCCATGTAAGCAAGGATGATAGGCAAGTCCAATCAAGCTTATAATTTAGTTGACTTTAATCGAAGGGGGGTTGTGTTGGGAGGTTACAATGACTGTTTTAGATTTGGATGAGTGGAGGCAACATAACATTGGTAAAGAGAAGTGGTCAGACCATATAATTTAGTTGACTTTAATGGGAGGGGGTTCAGTGTTGGGAGGTTACAATGAGTATGTTTTGGATTTGGGCGAGTGGAGTCAATAGAACGCTGGTAAAGAGCAGTGGCCAAAGGATCTATGAAAAAAGAATTGAAGCTTGTAAATTGAAGTTGGATGGTAAGTCAATATTTATGATGCAGATGTTGACATGGTCATCGAGATCTTGTCGAGATCGCCTACATTGGAGAAATCTTAAATATGAATTGTCATTGTCTACTTGAACATCACATGTGCATATGTTATGTGATTTGTAAAGTTTCACATGTAGATTTCCTTTTGTAACCAAGGTTGTCTCAGATAATTTTGCGTTGCAAGATCTAGAGTCCACCTTTAAGGATCCATTTATGAGGAACATTTGAAGGAGCCTATTAAATAAGCCAAAACTTTGGTGTGGGAGATTCCCTCTAGGCAAGAGTAAAGCATGGCCCCTATGTTAGACAAAAGGATGAGGGAAAATATATTTATGCTAAGATGCCCTTGTAATGTATGATGATTATATGAATTATTACATGATCAAACCCTTGGCTTGCTCTTCTATGTAGATAGACAAGCTCAATTGGAGAAGTTTTATTCTATTAATGGTGCCAATTGTAGAAACTTGATTGTATGATCATAAAAGTGATATAGTCAAAATACACCTGTCACAAATGATCGACTACTTTATTGCATCACATTTATTTAGTATCGGCTAAATCAGTTAGACCAACTATTCTCATAATTGTCGACAAACCAAAAGGCCATCCACATAACTACCAATGAACCAAAACATAACACCTACATCACCATACTAAAAAGCATGAACAAATGAAAAGAGCCACATTTCACTCTCCTCCAACACATCCAGTTTTCTTGCCACTTGGCATCTCCCACTTTTGAAGTCATGATGGCTACAAATCAATGACAATTGCCATTACTCAATTAAAAATTGACAAAATCGACTCACCTACCAACCAAATCGCCAACTTCATCAAATGCCTCCAAAGAATCAACTCTTGCTATCAATTCCCTACTCCTTGAAATTAAAGACAAACCTAGGATCCCAACCTCAAGACCTCCTTGAGGCACATATTGGTATGTGATAGAGAGAAATGTTATGTACAAAAGAGAGAGAGAGAGAGAGAGAGAGAGAGAGAGAGATTAAATGATTTTCAAGATGAGTGAATATAAAGAGGCGAGTTGATGGACTACACCTCATGAACCATTTCAAGTGAAGTGAAAGAATCCAATAAGTAAAGCTCCAAAAGGTCAATGTTCATAAAAAATATTTTTTGGTAAAATTAAAAAAACCTCAAGCTCACAAAATTGGAGATAGAATTTCATAAATTTAGAGGTTATAACTATATTTGATAAAAAAGTGCAAGTTTTTATGACCTCCAATTTGATTTTGTTTAGGTCAAAATCAAAATTCTTCCGTTCATCCACACTAAACCCCGGTTTTTCATGAACACTACAAAAGATTCATATGCTCTACACATAAATCATTATAGTAGGGCTAAAAAATTATGATGTTGAAAACCCTCGACTAGCTTGGCTTGACAAGGTGATCCATAGCCGATTGATGTAAAGGGTAAGCAAGCTTAACGTTCAATCTCCCATAGCAAATAGGCTATGTGAACTTACTCCTCCCTCTATGCCCTCATTTCGTTCTTCTTAAAAATACATAGCTCATAAGCGTATCTCATACGCTCATCGTTCCAACTCAGTCATAAAAGAGAACATTGCGACACACAATCAAAGGAGATATAGTTGTATCATTGTTGTAGTTTTATTGGTGAGTAGCGTAGCTTAAGTCAAATCTCTCTAGAAGTCTCGCGCTGTAGATAAACTTAAAGGCCAAGACAACATTTCAAAGCTATATTTGTTGTTATTGCTGAGTAGCTTATCTTAAGTCCAATCTCTCTAGAAGTTTAATATTAGCGCTGTGGATAAGCTTAAAGGCCAAGATAACATTTCACAGCTATTGATTCAAATTTTGCTAGGCTAGGGTAAAGAAGCACTTGTGGCCTCGATGTTATTGAATTGAAAAGTGGAAGGAAGGCATGATTAAACCATCTTGGACACATCACGTGGTAGGTCTTGATATAGCCTCAATTTCAAATTTGTATATTCCCACGAAAACTCTCATAAGCATGTGCTAGGTCTAGCTATCTTATCACCCCCTCCTCTCTAGTCCCTCTTGATTCCCCTCACAATTTCATGGTTCCCCTACCCTCCTCTAGCCTCTCTCAGTTCTTGACCTTCACCCCGTCCTTGTAGCAATGTCTCTCTTACCCTTGGTCTACCACCTTTGCTCTAACTTGCCAATAACATCAAACAATACAAATTCCTTTGTTTAAGTAATGTAGATTAGCTTATTTGACAAACAAAGCAACATATTACTCAACAAATAGTGCAACAATCTTGCGTCCATTTGCCTTCGAAATTTTAAGCTTTTTACATGCTCAATTACACTCATTCCATAAGCTAATTATTCTAGTCATCACAAAGTGACGATGTCAATACCAATCATCCATTGTGGACTTTTGATACTAAGTTGGAAGAAAAATAGGCGTGACCTTGATGCCACTGGATTGTTTGGCTAGTACAATAATTTTGATGGTGCTAACTTGTCCTGCTCGTACAACTATTTCAAGCTCATCTTATAGGAGCTCATCCATGAATTGTGTAACACTAACAATAGTAAATATATTTACATCCACCTGCCTCCATCCTTGCTAAAGGATTTCATGACCATATCCCTTTGTAGCTTACCTAGCTTTGTACATGTCATAAAGTGCTTCTTCTAAGATTGTAAACCCCTTAGAGGGATTAAATCCTGGGTAATGCAACATGAGTGCCAATGACTAGAACTTGAGGCGATATTACTCAAGTGAATATTTTGCTTGGCAATGGCCCATTGTGTGAAGTTGTCTTACTAGAAGGTGATGCCTCGATTTCTTCATTTTGGCTCATTCATGCCTGGTTTCAGTCGTGATACGTGAAGAAACCATGCAATTGTTTCTCAAACCTCAAAAACATAGTTGGTTTTGTTAAAGTCAAACAAAGGAAAGAGACCTCAAACCTCAAGGGCGAAGGTGGTATTGTTAAAGTCAAACAAAGGAAAGAAATTTCCAACCTCAAGGGCGAAGGTGGTTGTTAAAGTTGAACAAAGGACTGAATTCCAACTTATGAGAGCCCACAAGGGGGAGGAATACTATGATTTAGACAGTTCTTTTAAGAGCATTTCAAGAACTATTGTGATCCCAGCCATTACTTTGCTATGATTCAGACTATTCTTTAAGAGTAGCTCAAGAGTTGCAACCCCAACCTTTACTTTTGGGAGCTTAAATACAGCTTGGAAAAACAATATCCTGATTTGTATGTAGAAAACGAAGGCTGGTAGAAGATTGTGAACAAAAAACATTTAATTAAAGACCTGCACATATCTGAAACCAATCCTTGAACGTCTCTTCATCTAAATACGTTGTTTCATTGGTTAAGACTAGGGTATTCCAAGTTGTAGCTTACGTACACAGAGATATAGAAATGAATGAATGTATTGATTTGAAATAATTTTTAATATGTCCTTCATATAATTCGACATGTTATTTCATGTCAAGTCTTCTCGTATTTGTATTTATTTTACATTTTTTTTATTTCTATTTATGATGGGATTATTTGTTTTAATACTCCCTTAATGCTACCATACTAATTAGGTAGTAAAATTTTGCAATCCAACTCATGTTTTAGAATGGTTAGAGGCTTTGTGAACAAATCTGCCCACATCGAGTCTTTGTGAACAAATCTGCCCACATCAAATCCATCACTTTAGGGAGGTTGTCATAATAGAAAGGCCATCGAGATGATGTACTTTGAGGCCGAGAGTGGTGACAAGTGCAAGTAATAACATGCAAAAGGAGGCCATATGCAACATGAGAGTAAAGGCCTCCTAGTCATCAATGCCACAACTTTGATTGAATCCTCGAGCTACCAAGCGGGCTTTGTAGCATGCTATTGAACCATTGGGTCAAAGCTTGGGATGAAGGATCCACCTCGCAACTTACAAGGTGGAGGTCGAGCGGAAGGTCCACGAGGGACCAGGAATGATTTGTGTCAAGTGAAGATGCTCAATGGTTTAGTAAAGATCAGTTAGGGATCGAATTCAAGAGAGTGAAAGTGGGCAGGGTCAAATGAATTGGATCGATTAAGGGATTATATAAATGTATTGTTGGATGAATCATGTGCGGCCATATGGGCTAGCTCAATGTGATCTAATTGGTTATGTAAACCTTATCTGTTGGCACCATGGAGGGTGGACTTGATCGAACATGTGGTGCATATGCAGGTGTTCAAGGTGGAAATCGTAGAGAGGGCTAGTCCTAAGGTTGTACTCATGTAACTATGCATAATTTTGGTCACGTATTAGGTTGTCCTCAAATGTGAGCATCAGTCACTAGTATGTGCATGAGAGCTACAATGCAAGATTGATGTAGGGAGTCTGGGGCATTCTGGATCTAGCCAAAGGAGTTATTTGAACTAATGGAGGCACATGCATAGAATGTTGCGACGATTGTACTAAGATGTTATGATGTCCATAGTCGAGAGGAGCTTGCAATGAAACAATGTTTGTGGTGTGAGACGTGCTTACAATATCAGTTGGTTGTGATATGTCATTAGAGTTAGATCCTTTACTAGAACTTGGGGACTTTGACTGTGTATTTGATGACATGTGGTGATTATATGTAGGTATGGTATGGATAGCAACAAGTCTTCATCGAAGATGATGGTGGGAGAAATTAGGAAACATTGGTAAATAGGATCATAAAGTTTGTAGCCGTGTACACATGGGGCTCACCATATTCCTTGAGGATCATGAACAAATATGGAGAGAGGAGAGGAGAGAAGAAGAGTGGAGATGAAGAGAGAGGGAACAACTAGAAAGTTGTCACCACAAATGACTAATTGTACACATATTTAGTTGAAATAAAGAATATATACAAACCCGTTTAGGGTTAGGATTAGGTTTTTCTACCCGTGTGCCTTTTAGGACTCTTTTAGTTAGTGCTATGCACATATGATAACACATGATGGTGAGATGAATCCTCAACACCTTCCCTCAAGATCAACATCATGAAGTAGGGCTTCCCTCAAGATGCTGATTATCAAGAATTAAAGAAGGACTGAACATTACATTCCATCACACCCCTTTAATGGGAATGCCCTTCCTCTACGTCAAACCAAGTGCTTGTTGATGTTTCTCAAAAAGCTCTTTCTCAAGTGGTTTGGTAAAGGTATTTGCAACATTTTCTTTGCTGCTATAATGTTGCAATGTGATGTTCCCAAGTAACAGTCTTTCTGCGATGAAGTGTTCTCTAACATCAATGTGCTTTGTCTTGGAGTGATATACTAGATTCGTGTTTCCAAGTAATAGTCTTTCTGTGATGAAGTGTTCTCTAACATCAATGTGCTTTGTCTTGGAGTGATATACTAGATTCTTGGATAATGCTTGAGTTGATTGATTATCACAGTATAGTGTTGTTGCCTTTGTCTCATCAAAGTAATCTATTTTTGACAATAGTCTTCTGAGCCATATAGCCTCACATGCACCTGTTGTGACAGCTCTATATTATGCTTCTATGAAAGACAAAGAAATAGTTGGCTATCTGTTTGACAACCATGATATAGCACCTTGACCAAGGAAAAATGCATATCCCACTGTGGATATCTTAGTCTCATGATCTCCTGCATAATCACTATCATACTATCCATGGAACATTGGATGACTTCCTCTGTATTCAATTCTAAATTGTCTTGTGCCTCTAATGTATCTCAAGACTGTCTTGGTTGCATTCTAGTAAGACTATTTTGGATTTGCCGTAAACCATGTTAGTGAAATTATTGCATAACAAATATCTCGCCTTGTAATAATCCAATATATAAGAGATCCGATTAGTGGCCAATAGTACTTTCATTGAGTGTAGGCTTGTCTAGATCTTTAGTAAGTTTCAAATTTTGTTCCATGGGAGTGGCTCCAATCTTGCAATCTGCTATATGAAACTTCTTTAGTAGGCTATCAACATATTTTTGCTAGCTTATGAAGGTGCTATCTGAGTCTCCCCATACCAAGACAATAGTGCATAACTCCAAGATCTTTCATGTTAAGCTTTGTAGATAAGTTTTGTTTTAGCTTGTTGATGATGAGGCTTCCATTGCTTGCTGTAACAATCAAATCATCTAAGTACAAAAGTGCATAGTAATGTCTTTCCCTTGAACTTGGTTTCCTAAAAAATCAATTAATTTGTCTCGCTCTCTAATATTGGTGCTCAATTAACCTATGCTATTTCCCGATTTATTTTTCTCTCCCTTGTCTCATCGCTTTGCCTTCGCTTCGCTCATCCTCTCCCCTCCCATATGATCTCTCTCTCTCTCTCTCTCTCTCTCTCTCTCTCTCTCTCTCTCTCTCTCTCTCTCTCTTTGTACATATAATGTTTCTCTCTCTATCACACACCCATATGTGCTTCAATGAGGTCTCAAGGTTGGGATTCTAGTTTTGCCTTTAATTTCAAGGAGTAGGGAATCAATGGTGAGAGTCAATGCAATTGTCATTGATTTGTAGCCATTGATGACTTCAAGAGTGGGAGATGGCATGTGACGAGGCAAAATTGGATGTGCCGGTGGAGAGTGAAGCATGGCTCTTTTCATTTGTTGATGCTTTTCGTATGGTGATGCAAGTGTTGTGTTTTAGTTCATTAGCAGTTATCTAGATGGCCTTTTGGTTTGTCAACAATTATGAGAATAGCTAGTATAACCTATTTAGCTAATACTAAATAAATGTGATGCAGTAAAGTAGTCAATCATTTGTGATAGATGTATTGTGATTATGCATTTTTTATGATCGTACAATCAAGATTCATGCTCCTACAACTAGCACTGTTGATAGAAAAAAAAATGTCAAATTGAGCTTGTTTATTTACATAGGAGCAAGCCAAGGGTTTGATCGTAAACAATCCACATGATCATCATATATTACAATGTCATCTTTGCATAAACATATTTTTCTCATCCTTTTGTCTAACGTAGAGGCCATGCTCTAATCCTGCCTAGAGTGGATCTCCCACACCCAAGTTTTGGCTTGTTTAAAATAGGCCCCTTTATATATTCCTCATAAATTCCCTCTTAAACGTAGACTCTAGATCTTGCAATGCAAAATTAGCCCAGACAACCTTGGTTAGAAAAGGAAATCTACATCTGAAACTTTACAAATCACCTAAAATGTGCACACATGTGATGTTCAAGCAGACAATGACAAATCATATTTAAGAGTTCTCCAATGTAGGTGATCTTGACCTAGGTCACCAACTCCCTTTAGTAAGAATGCCTCTGAAATTTTTGAGTATGAGATGAATTTAACAATATGACACGAGTAAAAGATAGTCAAACTAGCATGATTGTGTTCTATACTAGAAGAGCTTCAAATGTGTCTTTACACCTTGAAATTTGGATAACACACGAAAAAGTTACATGATTTTTAAAGGAGATGGGTTTTTATATTTTAGTGTATTGTTTGTTTTAAGCCCCTCATCCAAAAGACCCCCCCTCTTTGGGTCTCACATATTATGGAAAATATGTACAAATCTTAAAATATTTCATATTTTTTTAAGCTTATGCTTTATGGAAGGGAGGACTAAATATTGTCATATTTTTCCCTTGCATATTTAAAACTTTTGTAGGAAATCCATGCATGTTATATATGGACCTTGTCCCCCCATACCCTAGATTTTGGACAAGGGTAGTAATATAATACATATTGAGCTAGTGCCCCATGGATATTGATGACCATGTCAACGTCTGCATCATAAAATTGACTTACCATCCAACTTCAATTTACGGCTTCAAATTTGCATTTCAAGAACTATTGTGATCCCAACCATTACTTTGCTATGATTCAGACTTTTTTTAAGAGTAGCTCAAGAGTTGCAACCCCAAGCTTTACTTTGAGGAGCTTAAATATAGCTTGGAAAAACAATATCCTGATTTGTATGTAGGAAAATGAAGGTTGGTAGAAGATTTTAACCAGAGAAATCTAATTAAAGACCTGCACATATATGAAATCAAATCCTTGAATGTCCCTTCATCTAAATACGTTGTTTCATTGGTTAAGACTAGAGAATTACAAGTCGTAGCTCACATACATAGAGATACAAAAACGAATGAATCTATTGATATGAAATGGTGTTTAATATGTCCATACAATTCAGCACATTCTTTCATGCCAAGTATTCTCATATTTGTATTTATTTTATATTTGTTTTATTTTATTTATGATGGCATTATCTATTTTAATACTCCCTTAATTCTATCATACTGATTAGGTAGTAACTTTTTGCAACCTGACTCAAGAGGGGGAGCTAGGGGATAGGGTTGGCCTAGCAAGAGGGGGAGCTAGGGGATAGGGAGGGCTGACAACTCGACGGCGAGTGATGAGAGTGACAGGAGCGAGAGGGGGGGGAGCAAGGAGGCAAAGGTGGTAGGGGGGAAGAAGGAGAATGGGGGGGGCAGAGGAAAAGGGGAAGTTGGAGCAAGGGTTGTCATGGCCATCGTACAAGAGCAAAGGAAGAGGTCCCTAGATCAGCTGCCTCTTTCAGTGCTTAGGCCCTCTGATCCTACTGTTCGATCATCATCACTCGGGGACCCTAACTAATGAAACCAATGGTACTACTTGACTAGCTATTGGGGTCCCAGTCTCCTATACAATGGGATGACATGCTTTTGTCCCCTCTACTTGCTTTCTCTTTGGCTGGGGAGAAGCCTGCTTCCCCTGTGATTGAGGAGTGGCCTCACACTCTATCCTTCTCTGCTCTTGCCGCCTGGCCCTACGTCTTTGCTGCTTGAGGGCATTCCTACTAGGTTTCTTACACTTCACCCTGGTCCAAGCCCCTCTGAAAGGCTCTACCTAGGGTGTCTGGGACTCCATCCGCCGCTGACCTATCCCATGTTGTGCTCCCTCTAGGCGATCGTTTCACTACCTGGGGTGTTGTTGAGGGGTGTCCCTAGCCTACCCTCTCCTACAATCCTTGGCCAAGTGTCCCATCTATTTGCACCATAAACACTAACCTGGCAAGCCTTAAATCTCTATCCACTATCTAGACTCACCACCATCTAGCATCTTCAAGATGATCTCCTTCGAAAGAGTCTCTGGACACTCCACAATCAACTTGAGCTTGGGGACCCCATCATCTACAACCATTGAGGCAGTCGTCCAAGGAGGCGGCTCCAACACTGTACCAAAGGCTCCTGCAATTGAGTGAAGAATGGATATGAACTCCTTAGGGAGCCCTGGAAAATCTCTGTTGACTCCATATCATCAACTGTGGACCCATGGTACCAAGGATAAGGTAAACAAGATGAGGGCCCAAAGCTACACTCCACCAGTGGTGACTAAGTAGAGTCAGGGAAGCTCAGATGGAGAAGGAAAACCCCTCTATCATAGTTGGTAATCTCATGAATTTGGTCGCCATCCAATGCTAAGCTCACCTGGATTCAGTCACACACCTGCCTCTTGGTTGGCATGAGGCCAACTATCCGCCCTACAACTATCTTGTCCCATAGTGACTGTACGGCTTTCTTCACCAGGTGTTTGTCCTTTGAGAGAAGAACCTTAATGGTTTGGGGAGTCGATGGTGTTGCCATGTGAGCCCCTCTGGCCGAACCAATGGTCGCCACCAAGACTCATTCTCTAGGAGAAAAACACAATTGTTGCTCTTCGAATGACGATGACAAGAAGGGAGGAAAAGGAGAAAAGAAGGGCTAGGAGAGGACGTGCGCCCTCTTGAAGGACCCCAAAAGCTGTCTAAAGGGACCAACAAAAAGGAGAAGCTATGATAAAGACCCTCCAAGACCTATCGCAGGAAACCTCAAGCAAAGAACAAAAAAAACACCTCAAAAGTCAGAGATGAGAACTTCCTTTGGGAAACCGAAACACCTGGAGAGGACCACTTGAGAGGGAGGCCCTAGGCAGAGCTTCCGCTCGCCAAGAGCAACCCCACAAAGGGGTTTCTTGCCTAAAGGTAGCCTGCTGAAGGCGCCCTAGCCTTGAGGAGGGTTGTGCCCTCTAAGGCCAAAATGAGGTGGGCAGTGCACAGTCACGTACCCAGGTCCACCAAGCCAAGGGGAGCCCGGGCCGAGCTACCTCGTTTGCCATAGCAGCTTTCTTGGGCCATGCCAAGAGCAGCACAAGGGGGGTGCAAAGGCATGCCCACTTGACTAGTAGGCAGGAGAAATGATGTGAGGGGGGGTGGGAGGAGGGAATGAGGTGAAAGGGGGGCAAGGAGAAGGAGGGGGAGAGGAAAGGATCTGAAGCAAGGAGGGGAGAGGTGGAGTAGCAACGAGCAAGAGAGAAGCAAGTGCTTTCCTACACTTATTTTGGAAGCTACAGTGGCTTGCTTTCCACCCAATATTTTCATTCTGGTATACTTTAGTTTTTCTTGATTCTTATTGATTTTTTATTATCAAGCCAAGAAGGCAAAAGACCCATAAAAATAAAGTACCAAAGAGAATTAATGGGTTTATTATTTGTTAGATTGTGATGTCTAGTGAGGGCATTACTTACTTTATCAACATCTACAACAATATAATCTTTAGAATGGATTTGGACAAGGTATAATCAATGACTCGTAGGATTTGGGCATACTAGTAATACATCATTGAAATGAAGATACATAAGACACAACAAAAAATGATATACACCAGACAAGACATCTATAGGTGTGGCTTGATTGTTTTAGCAAGCTAGGACATGGATATCGACTTGGGAATTGCATTTTAAACCTTCCTACCCATCATAACATATATTGTAATAGAGTGTTGTGTTGGATGGTGGCAATTACTACTTTCCCTTTAACTTATATGATAGGTTTCACAATATATGATGTTTATATAGGTAGGGTTATAATGATTTTTGGAATTGAAAATAGATTTGCATTACATCTAAATTCCACAAAACACATTAAAGCATTGTATCATAATGCTGAATAATGATGTGTCTTGTATACAAGATGTATGGTTAACAAAAGTATAGCATTGCTAATCTTGATAAAGGATGAAATGCTAAGGCTAAACCCTCTCCCTCCCTCCCTCCCTCCCTCCCTCCCTTCCTCCCCCCCCCTCTCTCTCTCTCTCTCTCTCTCTCTCTCTCTCTCTCTCTCTCTCTCTCACACACACACACACACACACACACACACACACACACACACACACACACACACACACACGCACGCACGCATGCACACACACACACACACGTGTGCACGCACCCACACACATTTTTCACTTTTTTCCTTTTGTAATGATTTTTTACTCTTTGCTATACCACACAACTCCACTACATTTACCCATCATTTAAATGATAGTTGTTACTAAATTTTAATGAGATAAGACTCATTTTTCACTCTCTTTCATTTCAATGCTTACACAACCCAACTTCACTTACTACTCCCTGCACTTCTATCTACCCTATGATTGTACTCACCCTTGGGTGCCAACTCAATATGTAATATGTTACTATCCTCATCCAAAATCCAGAGTATGGGGAGACAAGGTCCAAAATAATATGCATGGATTTCCTTAAAAATTTTCAAATATGCAAGGGAAAAATATGAAAATTTCATGTCCCCCCTCCCACAAAATATAAGGTATATATATACCTTCAAAAATATGCAAGATTTTAAGATTTGTACATATTTTTCATAATTTGTGAGATCCAATGGGGGGGTTCTTTTGGATGGGGGGGGTAAAACAAAAAATACACTAAAATATGAAAACCCATCTCCATTCAAATTAATGTAACTTTTTCATATGTTACCCAAATTTCAAGGTGTAAAAACATATTTGAAGCTCTTTTAGTGTATAACGCAACCATGTTAATTTGAATAATTTCTACTCATGGCATATTGTTAAATTCATCTCATACTCAAGATTTTGATAGGTTTTCTTACAAAAGGGAGTTGGCGCCCCAGGGTACTCACCAACCATCTATGCCCCTCCTACTTTGCTTTTTCCCTCCAAATGTCATTTATGTTTGGCAAATTTTTTCCTCTAACATCCCTCCAAACATCTATTTCTCTTTGGCAACTTTTTTCCTCCAAACATCATTTGTTTTCATTTGTAGCTTTTTTCCCTCCGATGAGACAAATGGATTCACTTTGCATGTAATGACCTATTACATAGTTTATTGGTATTATTTTCCATTATTAATAGTTCCTATGGCTACCTCTATGTCATTAGTTGCTTGGATGCATATCTATGTTTCTTAAAACATATGGCAAGCATCGATTGAGTGTATCAATTGATTTCCTTTCCTTTCAATTTTTACCTCCTTTTAATACTTTGGAAATCTTGTTTTGAACCAAAAAATGTGTGGTCATTCTAAAGATGCAACACATTAAACATCCTTGGTGCTAGCTTTGTACATTTGGTTTCATTGAAATAGAGACTACATGCATTAGCTTTGCACAATGATGCATTGGCTACATCTATTTACTTGTCATCTGATGGGTAGTACCTTTTAATTAGCTGTAGGGTACTTAATTTTTGAAAATATTATCTTCTTGTATGTACCCTTTCTTTTTTATTGATTATGGTAAGGAAGCCTAATCAATTGGCTAACGAACCTTGAAGTAAATCTCAGGCCCTTTCCCCCTCACTATCCCTCTTCCCATTATTTATATCACTAATCGTCAATTTCAACCAATGGTAGTGATATTAAGAACCAATATATACATATTTGTCAAAATCCAAAAGGGCCAAGTGCTTTCAAATACCCAAAATGTCAACTATGTAGTACTGGATAAAATACTACAACTTTGTTGGAGGATGCATGTGTGTGTGCCTTCTAATATCCAAAATATTTAGCTATGTAGTCTTGCCTAAAATTATGCGGGCTTCTTTGGAGGTTGCTCATAAGTTGTGCATAGGAATGTTGTTTGTTTGTTTGGCTCTTCTCAACCAGTTGCATACTTTTCCAAAGTTGTGTTTGTGGTCCTCCTTGTCATGCCTTTTAGGTGCCTTCTCAGTTGGTTTGTAGTTTGCTTCTATATATTTGTTGGTAGTTAAAGATTTGCATGAGTGCTTTTATTGAAAGTAAGATAGCTTGATCTTATGTTAGAATGGGATACACAGAGCTAGAATGTAGCCCACATGCATGTTTCCAAGGATACCATTGATTTTAATTAAACTTCATTTAATTACCATGTACATTGAAGCCTTCGCATACAATGATAACAAGCTCACCACCGCTCGAGTTTTGAAGTCTACAACTTTCATCCAAAAGGTGATTTGGACATCTCAACACTTTTGATTAATTCACCTTTGATAAACCAGAACTTGGGAAACCAGAACTCACATACTTGCACAAAAAATGTTTGTAGTAGTGGTAGTAGCTCAGGCAGTTTGGACGTTTGTCCACTTGAGGTATCGCACTCCTCTATAGCATCAACAACAACAAACATAAGCTTAAATATAGGGGCATGGGTCCCTATCACGTGGTGGAGATTACTCCACAAGAGGGATGCTGAATAGCTACCCTGGATGCAGTAGAAATGGAAGGCTACCTGAATGGGAGTAAATTGAAAAGATACTATGGCCCCCTCACCCTATAGACCCTCCAGGCCATCCATAGGAAAAAGGATCTTAAGGCCATGACATGTGGTAGACATCACACATGGACGTGCATGAGAGGTTGGAGGTGACACATGGTGATCGCTATGACAAATGACATATAGCAGGGCTGGAGATAATAGAGGAGATAGTACACACACACACACACATCTTTTACTTAATTAGATATTACTTTCTTCCAAACTTTTAAAATATATCCCTCCCTAAATCTTGAATCTTCGTGACTTGCTCTTAATTCATTTACATTTTAGCTTCTTTAAGCATACAGTTTTGAGTATTCTTTTATTGTTTTTCCAATAACAAGGGAGGGGTGTTTATGACACTGGTCTTTCCAACAATTAAGTCAAAACAAGTTCTCACCTCCTCTGCTTTTCTTGCTAGTTGGTGGCAAGTACTCAGATATCCCTCTTTTATAAAAAGTTGAACAAGCTATTTGTTTTTGAAGTTTTAGGTACACTACACAGTGTTTGTTGACACTTTTTACTTCATTTTGCGTTGAAAATGATGTACGTTGTGAGACGTCAATATTACCGTCCATACAAGTGTTAAGTTTTGAAGAAAGCGTTGAAAAGCTCTTTAGAAAGTACATGGCATCGATAAAAGCATCAAAATTTTTGTAAGTACATTAACATTAACTATCCAACACATTAGCATGGTGAATTTAACCCAACACCTTCCAATAATGAAATCCATTGACCAAAAAAAAAATGTTGTATCAGTTTTGCTCTTCGTTCTTTAATCAATCGAAGCCTTGTTGGAATCTCCATCATGAGTATGATTCTCATCCTCTTGATCATCCGTGGCCAAGTCTTGCATATCTTTAGCGCTCCTCTACTACTTGTCAGCATAGGCCATGGGCAGTTGTCCCCTTGTAGTTGGCCATGGGTGTATGAGTGGGTTTGGGGGTGTGTGTGTGTGTTGGATGGGGTGTTAAAGCGCATGGACCAAGCTCTCCTATGGACCCTAATCTACTCTAATGACAACACTAATCTAAGGTGGATGAATCCTAAGAGTGATCATGATCTATAAATCAAGTCAATTAGGTTCCAAGATAGATTAGCTTGGACTCATGAAGAGAATCTTGAGATAGTGTAAAGTGCTTGATTGATATTACTTCAAATGAATCTCCCTTTTATAGGAGTAGGTACTTACATCCATATGCATGCTCACATGTGGGATATCTCCTCCATGCCATGTGGAAGCTTGCCCTTTACTCATACCTTTGCTCTACATGTGCTCATGGCACAACAACTCTCAACAAAGGGGGGGGGGGGGCTTGCAAAAATTTAAGGGAAAGGCATCCTTAAGTGCACTGCCTCTTTCCCCACACTTTGTGTGGTTACACATTCATTATGATACATACATGTATATAATATTATAATATGTTCATTACATACAAGGACAAGCACACATGCACGGTGCATGTACACACACATACAAACACATACAAATATGGTTCTAATTTTGATATAATTGTTTAATTTACATCTATGCTCTAATACATGTTTATAAAACATACCATGGATAAACATAAGTGTTGAGAGTAATGGACATAATGAACATGAGCTTGGAAGGGCAACTTAGATCCCTTGTTTATTGTAGTACCAATTCATGTATTAATTCAAGCAAACTTTGTCCTTAAATCATTTATGAAATCTTGGTTGAGAACAAGTGGAATATTTGGCCTATCATTTGCAAGGGGATTTAGTCCTCATGTAATGTCTTGTCCTCCTTTTTTCTTGGTTTTATATATGTCTTACATTATTATTTGCATTAAATTAATGAGTAAATGTAATAGTGATGCAAAAAAATATTATATCAAGTTGGTTATGTTTTCTTCATTCAATAACGTTACCATCCTTGAAGGTATTGCTAGTTTTGACCTTCTTAGGGATCAAAATGCCCATTTTCCATTTTTGTGAGAAAGCCAAAAGTCCCCACTTTTTCTTTAATTTAGTGCATTCTATCTCCCCTTTATTAGCATTGCCTCTGTAGAGGCAGTGCCAGAGTGGACAATTGGATTCTCCTTTGTGAATTTCTAAAAGTAATTTTTTTGAAAAGTTGACTAAATTAGGCTGCTTTTAATAGAGCTTCAGCTTCAAGCTGAAATTGCCTTTTTAATTGCCCAACTCACAAAAAATTTCTTTTGCTTCCTTTGTGCATCCAAAAGCACCACTTACCACTATATTAAAATGCAATGCTCACGTGCGGTATTTATGAGCTGTTTTTTTGGGGGGGGGGGGTAACTTTTTCTTAACTTAGGCTCCTCGTTAACATCAAACTTTATGAGAAGCAGTGTTAAGACAAAACCTATAAACTATATACAATGAACTTGTAACATTTTCATTTTCACACATAAAAAACATTTTCTCCATTTTGTTAAATCTATAAAATTTTAGGCGATTTAGTTATATTTAGCCAAAAAATCTACTTTTTTTTTTGCTTTGTATTGAAATTGAAAGTGCCAATAGCGCCTCCATATGGGGTGGCCAAGATAAAGCCATGAGCTGCCCCTGGGGCTTGAACTCAAGACAAGCACATACACACTCACAAGTTCTACTTGGTCTAAAGGGTGTTTTGAAGAAAGACCTTGAAAAATTGGAAACCCCAAGTTTTGTGGTTTGCTGACAAAAATGTTTTCTGTGAGAAGAATGTGAGAAAAATGTGAACATTGATGGGTTGCACATATTCAATTAAAGCATTGCAAAAGGAACTTGATAGCATTATCAACCCAAGGTGCTCCACACATTCTAGTCCAAATGCAATTTCTTGAGATCAGAGCAAGAATCCCTTCTTCCTTGGGCCTCGGATCATCCGATTTTAGAGCAATCACAGGAAGCATTTCGAAAATTGTGAAATCTACATTTCCTCCATTTTGCAAAATTCTACAAATCTTCTCCATTTTGTAAAATCCGCAGAATGTGAGGCAATCGAGTTATATTTCAGCTCAAAAAATATGAGAATTTTCAATAAGGACCTTCAAACAATCGAAAATTCGATTTCTCCTGAGGTCAGAGCACAAGAATCCATGCTTCCCTGGGCCTCAAATCAAAGAGTCCCTTCTGTCCCTGTCCCTGGGCCTCAGATCAAGCGGTCATAGTAGCAAGCATTTTCGAAAATGGTAAAAAATGTGCATGTACGCGATGTTGCAAAAAAAAAGACGCAAATCTACTCCATGTTGTAATAAAAAGGTGCTACAAAGTTTCAAAAAAGGTATTGAAAACAATTATAAAAAGGAAACTTGATAGAATTGTGTTAATCAACCAAAGGTGCTTCACACATTCTAGTTTTTCTGTTGAAGAAGATGCAAGTTCTCCAGAGATCAGAGCAAGAATCCCATCTTCCCTGAGCCTCTCGGATCATCCAGTTTTTCGAGCAATCACAACAACAATTTCGCTACCATTGCTTTCTATTCCTCCGCATTTCTTCCAGGTTTGCTTCCATTTGTTGTTTTTCTCCAGCTCCTCCCCCGATTTAGGGTTCTCACCACCCTTTGCCTTCTTCGCTGCTGCAATTTCACCCTTCGAAATTCAGACTTTTTGCCTCGTGATTGTTGCTTCCGTCTCTGCCCATTGAATGCTTGCTTGAATCATTTAAAGAATCCATGCTGCGTCGGGTTTTGTCTCAAACATTCAAAGTGGGCGCATCGAGTTCGCATTTCTGCGAAATGCGTACTTTATACTTTCTTTCTGTTCAGATTTTCTAATATGAGCTGCTCCATATGCTATGTCTTCCGATCGGATGGGAGCCATGCTTGTGTTTGCAACAGGCATTTTAATTGTGGGAAAACTTATCCTGAAGCTTCGTGTGCTGCCCAAAGATTCCCTGCCGAGAGTATTATTTGCTTAGATACAATCACCACCCCACATTAGAATTTTCCGTTCCTCCACACACCTTCTAGATTTTTGACTCAAGGAGAACTTGGTTTTTATTGCAGAACACGGTGGAATCTTTTATATACCAATTTTGGAGTATGTCAGAGTGCAAGCGCCGATGAATGTATTAAGTGTGCAACTTGGGCTGTGACGTCATACAGCTGTAGCGAGGGCACATGTTGCTTTCTAATGGGACGCCATTGCATTGCTTGGAAAGGCAATATATGGCTGAAGGAATCACAGCAAGCGATGGATCATGCCTTTTGACAAGGTTGAACTCTCCAACCTTAGAGCAGCATTTGGCTGCCAATCATTGGCGCCATGTACAGGTCTGCTACTAAGACAAATTATGTTTTGTTCCAAAAACTCACTGCCCAGTGCCCAATTGCATTGCGGGTACAGTTGCATCTCAAAGATCTTTTGACAAGAAAAAATTTCAAGCCGTTGGACAATTGTGATTCTCACGGTCACATTTGCCGTGTGCACCCCCCTGATGTTCATCTCCCCCACCTTAACCAATTTCAGACCTCACAACTTTGGAGGTATATAGCCTTGCCTGTCAAGCCTTTATCAGAAACACACTGTCAAATCAGTATTCCTCTGCAGTTGCATGTTGCATCAGTAAGGCTGTTCAGTGGCAAATCTGATGAGAAGGAAAACATAGAGAAAAAACAGACAGCGACCTTAGGTCTAGGTTCAGATAAAGATGGTAAGGACAATGGCTGCAAGGCAGAAAAGCCAGGAAAGCAACCATCAGAGGCAACTACCATACCAGATAGAGGCCAAACAGAAATTATGCATGAGCAGGATCCAGCTTTGAAGAATTCAGAGCGGCTACAGCCTTCCCTTGATAAACACCCCGATCCAGACAAGAGAAAGAAGGACCAAAAGCTTCACACCCCCAAAAAGGCTAACAGGAGGAAGCCAGAAAGGAAAAAGCCACTGGTTGAGACAGATCCTGCAAAAAAGATTGGAGAATATGATAGACTACAGCTTTTAAAGGAAAAGTTAATAAGAAAGCTAGGAAAGCGATGGTTATCATGGAAGGATGTCAAGGATACATTTGATGATTTTCCTTATTATATCAGGTATGTGTTGAGAGGTCTGCACCTGTTCCAGTTTTGATGCAGATTTTGCATTATTACGTCTTCTTGTGTTCAACTGAACGAACGGTTGACTGTGGGTGTGAGTCAGGCTCAAAGGAGGGGTGCCTATAAATGCATATTTAGAGTGGGGTTTGGTTGGCATAAGTGGAATGGGTGAACTCTTAATTTTAAAGGCCAGACAGATCTTATAAATGTCCATGTACGTTTCTCTTTCTATATCAATTTGTGTGTGTGTGTGTGTGTGGAGGGGGGGGGGGGGGGGCGGGATGGAATGTGAAGGATACTTGATGAGAGGTTTTGGAACTAGGGGAACATCATGATTGCAGGATACCTGTGAAATGAGGGTTATGATATGTGATCAGCCTTGAATGAATTGTCAAGAAAAGTCTACAAGGAAGCAGCAAATTGGATTATGCTTGCGTTTCTGTCCATATGTCAAGAGGGAGGATGCATTTGCAGATATACGACAACACTTTGCCTTAAATAAGGAAGCAGTGTATGCAATGCAAGACTATGGGATGCACATATAGGAGGATTGGAGGGTTGAGGGAAATTCTCCCATGTGGGAAAAGATTATCAAAATTGGAATGCGTCGATTTATTTAAGTAAAGATGTTGATTGCCAAGGGACAAGAAAATGCATGGGCACAGGTGCAAATACATGTGAAATCAGCAAAGGGAGAAGCGGAGTCCCATTGTTGACTTGGTCTCAGATGAACGGATAGGGAGGGCCAAAGATTTTAGTTCATGGAATTAGGTCTCAAACCTTGAAGAGTTGAGATCACAAGCCAGGGGTAGAATATGAACTAAACAAGAAAGAGCAGAACTCTGTGCAACATGCGAACAAAAATGGAGAGTAAGAGTGAGAGTGAGCAAACGTAAGTGTACTGAATAGAATGAGTACAAAGAAAGAGTGAGGGGTTTTGTCCAAGTGACAAAACCCTACCCTATCCACTAACCGTAGTTAGGGGGAAAAACCTCAATGAGGGAAAAGTGCCCCTAACCTACTTATTACAATACATTGGCCCCTCCCTAGAATATGATAATAATTCTAACACCCCCCTGCAGTGCCAATGTGGTGTACAAGGTAGTGATCAATCACCAAAAGGAGATAAGTTTAGGGCATTGCGAAATGCCTCAAACTTCTCACGTGGAAGTGCTTTGGTGAAGATGTCTGCAACATTGTCATGTGTTGACACATAGATCATACTAATCTCCCCTGCATGCAACTTCTCTCTGACATAATGATAATGAACCTCAATGTGCTTCGTGCGAGCATGGAACACAAGATTCTTTGCCACTGCTATAGCACTCTGACTATCAGTGAGAATTGGAGAAGGACCCTTCAATAAGAGACGAAGATCAGCGAACAAACGACGCAAGCAAACACATTATTGTCGTTGTGAAAGCTACTCTGTACTCAGCTTCACATGAGGAAGTAGCCACTGTAGATTGCTTCTTGCTCAGCCAAGAAATGCAAGCTTTGCCCAAAAAGAAATGCAAGCTTTGCCCAAAAAGAAACAATTACCACTAGTGGACTGCTTGGTATCATAGTCTTCAGCCCAATCTGAATGACTCTAAGCGTGCATCTGCAAGTCACCTCCGCGGGAAACATCAAGCCATAAGACTTTGTGCCTTGCAAATAACGGAAGATGCGTTTTACAGCATGCCAATGTGTTGTCTTTGGGCTGTGCATGTTACCTACTCACCTGAGATACTGCATACTGAATATCGGGCCTAGTATTACACAACTAAATGAGGCATCCAACAGCTTGGCTGTATAGTGTGACATTCACCAATTCACCTGCATCATACTTAGTAAGCTTCAGCCCCGGCTCCATGGGAGTGGCAATAGGCTTACAATCATGCATGTTGAACCTATCCAAGAGCTTCTGCACATACTTGGATTGAGACATAACGATGCCACTCTTGTCTTGTATAAACTGGATCCCCAAATAAAGATTTAACATGTCCAAATCTATCATGTCAAATTCAGCTTTCAACTCAGCTTTGAAATCTGCAGTTATTTCCTCATTTGATGCTGTGAGCAGCATGCCATCTACATAAAGAATGATGACCAAAATATCCCCCCCATCCTTCTTGATGTAGAGGGTGCTTTCCGTGGGACTATTATGTAACCGCTTACTTGCTAGGAATGCATCAATCTTGGCATACCATGCATGTGGGGCTTGTTTTAGCCCATTTAAAGCTTTTTTCAGCTTGCAAACCTGAAGTGCATTGTCAGAAAGTTCAAATCCAGGAGGTTGTTTGACATAAACCTCTTCCTGCAAGTCCCCGTTGAGGAAAGCTGTTTTTATGTCCAACTCATGGACATTCCAAACAAAATTTGCAGCCATGGCAATACCTTATGGTGGTCATTCGGGATGTAGGAGCAAAAGTCTCTTCATAATCTATGCCCTTCTTCTGTGCATAGCCTTTGGTAACCAGCCTTGCCTTGTACCTATCAGTGGACTTATCTGGCTTCCATTTCACTCTGAAAACCCATTTGGTACCAATGGCATGCTTCCCTGGTGGTAAATCCATAACATCCCAAGTCTGATTTTTCTCAATGGACTGCAATTCATTGTGCACGGCATGCATCCAATGCACATTATCCTTTGCTTTTTCAAAAGAGTCGGGTTCTTCTTCATAAAGAAGAGTACCTGCATAAGCTGTCTCAATGGAAAGAGTCCCTCCTGCATGCCTTATTGCACTAATAATAGTCTGAGTATGCTGCGTGAGTATGTTGTTGTGAATATTATTGGAAAACACATCTATCCTTGTCTGGAATATACAAAAGCTAAGTGCTAATTTTAAATCCAACTTCTTTCCTGTTAGAATTATTATTATATTCTAGGCAGTGGCCAATGTAATGTAATAAGTGGGTTAGGGGCACTTTTCCCTCTTAGAGGTTTTTTCCCAACCACGGTCTAATCTCTAACTACGGTTAGTGATTAGGTAGGGCTTTGTCACTTAGACAAAACCCTCATCTTTTTCTTTGTACTTCACTTCAGTCACTTCAGTTCAGTACACTTTGGGGAGTAAACTACGTTCAGCTCACTCTCTCTTTGCACACTGTTGCTTCTATTCTATTTTCTCACATTTGGTATCAGAGCACTTCCTTCCCAGATCTGCTCCTTGCTCCTTGCTTCTTGCTTTCCTCTTTTAGCTCCTGCATCTCAGCTCCATCGCCAAGCTTCTTGCCTCATGTCATATAGCTTCATCGTGACCTGCATTCCGTACAGTCTGTACAACTGGACGGACTCTGTACCAGTTGCTTGCTCCCGTCCGTACATCTACGCAGAATTCCGCATGTACAGTCCGTACGACTGCACGGATTTCCATACCCGCATGTCAGTTCTGTACGTCAGTACGCCATTAATGTCAGTACAGCTGTGCCATAATGTCCGTACAGTTGGCCGTTCAGGTTTTCGTACACTTCGCCCGTACAAGTTTCTGTACACTTCGTACGTACAATGTACGGATTCTGTATAGTTCCATACTAGCAGATTTTTGCAAGCTGAATGTGTCCGGTGTCCGTCATTTTTGGCATGGTTCATTTGCAGGTTCAGTTGTGCATTCAGCCATTGTTTGGCTTAGCTTTTGGGAGCACATTTGAAGCTTAAACAGACATTGCAGTTGATCTGCAAGTTTTGGAGAATTTTGGGGCTTTTGCAATTACATTGCAATTTGGCAGTGAAATTTGAGGCTTTGGCAAGCAGAGTGCAATTTGTGCAACATTTGGGGCTTTTAGAGCATTTGCCCTCTTCTATATGCAATTTCCCGCAAGAAATTGGGGCTTTTGCATTTGGGTTGCAATTTTGCAGGTAAAATAGGATTTTGGAAGTATGCAAGCAATTTTGGACTCAGTACGAGTCAATTTGCAGACTTTTGCCACTTTTTGCAGATTTTTGGGCATTAAGCAGAGCATTGTGGTGCATTTTGAGCCTTTGATAGGCTGTGACAGTGTTTGTCATTGTGGGGAGATTTTCTTTGCAGGAGGAGCAGACTCGCAGAAATATGACAACCTGGGCTGGTGAGCATGACATGCTTTCCAAGTTCAAGCCCAAGGGTAAAGGGCAGCAAAAGCCGCATGCCAATCAGCCCACACATCAGCATAAAGTTGATTCACGACAGCCCTTTTATAAGACAAAGGGTGATGTAGATAAGCAAAAAAAGAAGGGCATTTGTCATTATTGCAAGAGCCAGGTCATTATATTGGAGAATGCAAGAAGCGCATAGCCAAAGAGAAGAAAAGGGATTGAGGTATGGCTATGTCAGATGCATAAGCTCCACATTCTCATGATGGGGGAGATGTTGCAGCCAACTTTGTGGAAGAGCACTATGCCTTTCTGTCTTGCACTTCATATTTTTCAGTGGGTAGTTCAGATGCTACAGCCACTAATGATGATGACCCTTATGCTTTTTTGACTTGCAGCTATGATCCTTCAAAGGATGCGTGCTCTCTCAGTGTCAATGAGACACTGAATACTTGGTATTTTGATAGAGGTGCTTCAAAGCACATCACTTCCAAGAAGAGTCTTTTTGCATCTCTGCACCCACCACCTACCAAAAAGAAGATGGCTTGTGTAGATAATTCTTCTTATTCATTGTGTGGAGTGGGAGACATTATTCTCACATCCACTGATGGCATAGATTTCAGAAGTTCAGATGTTCTCTATGTGCCATGCATAAAGAAGAATTTGCTTTTAGTGTCCTCACTCAATAGAGGAGGATTTCAGGTTGTTTTTGATGATGATAAGTGCGCAGTCAAAGACAAAGAGAATGACTATGCTTTGATGTTGTCTGGCACTTTGTATCGGGGTCTTTTTCAGCTTGATTTATATGAAAAAAGATTTGATCTTGCATTATCAGTAAGCACTCCCACTGCTGCGATGCAAAATGCGGAGTTATGGCATGCCAGGTATGGGCACATGAGCTATGGCAGCTTAATGACACTTCAGAGGCATGATATGGTTGATGCATTGCCTCGCTTAGAGTCGCCTCCTCCTCATGCATGTGAAGGTTGCATCCTTGGCAAGATGCATAGACTTCCTTTCAAGAAGGATGGTGCAGTGAAAGCTACATGGAAATTACAGCTTATTCACAGTGATGTTTGCGGTCCCATGAGGACACTTGCTTTTGGGGGTTATCTTTATTTTGTTACATTCATGGATGACTTCACCAACTACACTTGGGTCTATGGTCTCAAGGCAAAATCAGAAGTGTTTATGCATTTCAAACACTTTGTGGCTATGGTTGAGAATGAGACAGGACTCAAGGTGTAGACACTTCGCATAGATCGAGGGGGAGAGTATATGTCTCATGAATTTGAGGCATTTTTGAAGGAGAAAGGTATCACGCATCAGCTCACAGTGAGGCTTACACCTCAACAGAATGGCAAAGTTGAGCAGAAGAATCGCACTGCCATGGAGATGGATAGATGCACAAGTAAGAAGTTGCCTCACAGATTTTGTTTTGAAGGCCTCGTGTGCCAAGAATATTTTAAATCGGGCTCCTACAAAGGCTTTGAAGACAATCACTCCCTATGAGGCATGGCATGGGAGAAAGCCTTCAGTGGATCATTTCAGAGTTTTTGGTTGTGTTGCATATGCCCATGTGCCTGTGGAATTTCGACACAAGTTGTCAAATAAGGCACTTAAATGCATTTTTGTGGGATATAGTTCACAAAGCAAAGGCTATCGTCTCTACAATCCTGCTACACGCAAGATTTTTGTTAGTAGAGATGTTATATTCTCTGAAAATTCAGCACATACACATGCTGAATTTCAGATTCCAGCTTCTTTAGATGATGTATTTGAGGGGATGCTTCCTATAGCATTTGGTTCCCCTTCTGAAAATCAGAATTTACAGCAACCTCCTCCTGATCCGTATTCCCCGATTCAGCCACCGGCTGATTTTGTACCTCCACTAGGTGTGGATGAAGTTGTGAGGCAACAGATTCAAGAGATACATGCAGCCAAAACTGTCCCAAATTGGTTGCTACAGACTCTCAGGGAGAGTAGGTTTTAGGCCCCATTGCGTGGCAGAACTCATAGTACAGTAAGGCACGCAGGGGGGGCTCTTTCAGTTGAGACCGCTTATGCAGGGACTCTTCTTGATGGAGAGGAGCCTGACTCTTTTGAAGAAGCAAAGGATAATGGGCATTGGATGCGTGCCATGCACAATAAGTTGCAGTCCATAGAGAAAAATCAGACTTGGGATGTTGTGGATTTGCTACCATGTAAGTATGCCATTGGTACCAAGTGGGTTTTCAAGGTAAAAAAGAAGCTAGATGGGTCTATTGACAGGTACAAGGCAAGGCTGGTTGCCAAAGGCTATGCACAGAAGAAGGGCATGGATTATGAGGAGACTTTTGCTCCTACATCTTGGATGACCACCATACGGTCAGTTATTGCAACGGCTGTAAATTTTGTGTGGAATGTCCATCAGTTGGACATAAAAACAGCTTTCTTAATGGAGACTTGTAGGAAGAGGTTTATGTCAAGAAACCTCCTGGATTAGAACTTTCTGGCAATGCACTTCAGGTTTGCAAGCTTAACAAAGCTTTATATGGGCTGAAACAAGCTCCACGTGCATGGTATGCCAAGATAGATGCATTTTTGGCAAGTAAGGGATTACACAATAATCCTACGGAAAGCACCCTCTACATCGAGAAGGATGGGGGGGATATTTTGGTCATCATTCTTTATGTAGATGACATGCTGCTCACAGGGTCAAATGAGGAAATTAATTGCAGATTTCAAAGCTGAGTTGAAAGCTGAATTTGACATGATAGATTTGGGCATGTTAAATTTTTATTTGGGGATCCAGTTTATACAAGACAAGAGTGGCATCGTTATGTCTCAATCCAAGTATGTGCAGAAGCTCTTGGATAGGTTCAACATGCATGATTGTAAGCCTATTGCCACTATAACGATGCAAACACTCACGAAAAGCTGTGATACGATCAAGAGATGTAACAAAAAGTAGAAACTGTATTTTAGTGAACCACTAGATCAAGACACGACCTAGACTATGCAGAGCAAAAAGAGACCGTCGCCATGACGGTCTCCTCAGGTCTACAGAGTACAGACCTTGTTGGAGCTCACAAACAAGGTGACATCAGTATGATCTCTACACTAAGGTGAGCCTGCACAGGCCAGTCAAAAGGACCATGGAAAATCTTGTCCACCCGATTTCACAGGAGCAAGAACCTCCGAGAGCCACTAACCGGCTCACCACGTCCACTGCATGAATACCTAAATGCCACGTGGCTATCCATGCAAAGACTGACCAATCGAATGGAGGCGCTTGCAGACCAATGGGCTAGCACTCCTCCAACCTTAGGAGAAATAAGCCCCCCATGAAGGCCACTTCCTAACAAAGATTGCTGCTTAGAGATGGGCAGGTTTGGACCTGCAAATGGTGGCTGCAACAATCAGCAACAGACTGCGCAGCACCCAGGGGATGTTTGGAAGAGTAAAGGAGCTGGTCGGGGCATACACGCATCAGAGTGGAGAAGAGGTCCTGTGAGCTGGTGATCTGAGAGTGGAGGACTTGTGCATGTTGAAGAATTCTGGTCACAAAGCACTTACTGTTTCTAGGAAGCCGAGAAGCAGTATTATCAAGAGGCAAAGGTCGTCACTTGAGGTGCTCGCTGAAGCTTGTTTTCGTGCTCGGTTGAATTACTCAAGGTTCTAAAATGGATATGTCGCAAAGGGAGAAGTCTGGTGGAGTCTTGGTTACGTTTAATGGCAAGAACTTTTCTATGTGGCACTCGTTACCCAGTTATTGTTCATGCAGAAAGGGCTCTGGGGAGTTGTTGCTGGCACAGAGAAGAAGCTGAAGGAACGTTCACATGATGCTGACAAGATCCTTGCACGGGAGGGAAAGGACGAAAAAGCTATCGGTTATATGGGCCGAGCCTTGGGACCCGAGTATTTCCACCATCTAGATATGACTGCTACAGCAGCAGAGAATTGGCAGACTCTGGAAACATCATTTGGAGTTCGTATGAAGCATTCAAAGGCAAATCTTAAACAAGATATTTTTGATCTTCAGATGGATGAGTTGTCACTTGGAGTCTTCTTGAACAGGATGCAAGTATTATTAAGGCAACTGGATGAGCTTGGTGCATGCATGGGAGGATGAAGATAAGAATGCAATTCTTTTGAAAGCCTTCCCTCTGCTCAGTACAGTGAGACAGTTCGAATTCTTCATCTTGGTGTGGGTATGGATTTCCTTGATTGTGTAGATATGATGTTGAGTGAAGAAAAACGTGAAACTCCTGAATGTTTGACTGCAAAGATTATGCTATAGAAGATAAAAAGAAGCAGCCAGCTCGAGACGCTAGAAAGGACAGAAAGTGCAACTATTGTGGTAAGCTAGGTCACGTGGAAGCCCAATGTTATACCAAGCAACGAGATGAAGCAACCAGATCAGTGAAGCGTAAAGAAAAAGCACATGCAATTGAAGAGAAGGAAGAAAGCGCAGCTCTGGTGGAATTAGAAGGTTCACAGATAAAGATTATGCATTCTAAGTTTACTTGGTCCTTAGTGGACATTTGATGTTATTTTGTTCAATGTGGTCTGGTCCTTTTGTAGGAGGCTACATTGTTGACCTTTTGTAGGCAGATTTTCTTGAAGTAATATGAATGCTGTCAATTGTGATCTGTTGTGGAGAAACTTCTCCCCATTTCAGTTTAGGGGGGGATTGTTAGGAAGTGACCCTCATGGGGGGGCTTATTTCTCCTAAGGTTGGAGGAGTGTGTTAGAAACATGGTGAAGGGAAAGAGAGAGAGAGAGAGTTAGGGTGTGAGGAAATAATGCTCAAATGAAGACATGAAGAAGGGAGAGGGAGAGAGTGTGTTAGAAACATGGTGAAGGGAGAGGGGGATAGAGAGTTAGGGTGTGAGGAAATAATGCTCAAATGAAGACATGAAGAAGGCTTTCATTCATTCATCAAGTATGACAAGAAAGGTACTCACTTGCACCAAGTTCATATGGGATAAGTCCCATGACGACACATGGCACTCACACAAGACTCACACATAGACTAGTATCAGATCACCTAGTACTACACACCAACACTTCACACCAACACACTCTTTGACTATGATATCTCCATCACCCCCCTTCAGAGCAAAGAGTGTCAGACCCAACACGCAAAGAGTAGACTAATCCCCCCTCCATTGCAATACTACAAAGAGCAAGTCCAACTATCCAACAAGTGACTTCTCAGTGAGCTTGCGACCGGCAAGGTAAAACCATCACATGTCATCCCCCCTTACTCTGAACTGGGTGGTCAATATCATCTACCAAAGTAAAAGACAATACATTCATTTTTGGGGGACAACCTAGGGCAGAGTACCTCTTATTGACTCCAAATACGTTCAATTTAGAGGGCCAACTCAAGCCTGAGAACCTTTATTTGACTAAACACAAACACACATAGCATAGGGGCCTAGAAAGCCCAACTCTGGTCAAATGGATCCTCGTCGTCAAGAGAGAGGCCGTGAACCTCTGCTGTAGCTGCATGTATCTCCTCTGGGGGCTCTTCAGGCTCAGCTGGTTCTTCAGCCAAAAGATTGGCATGATGCTTCTCTTGTTCCTGTGCTTTCTTCTTGAAGCAATGAGCTTCAATGTGTGTCCTTTCCTCTTGCAAAACTTGCAAATAATGTTCTTGTTGGTCTTCCATTTGCTTGTGGAAGCAAATGCATGATCAACAGGAGAGGCAAGAGGATGCTCCGAAATGCACACAGCAGAACCAGGACAAAGTCGATGCTGTAAATGACTTCAAAGAGCAGCAGCAACCTCGAGATACTCAAAACGGCTCACAAGAGCACTTCGAAATGCAAAAAACAGGTTGTTTATGTAAAAGGTGGCTAATGCAGATATGCTGGAAGCCAAAAGACTGCTCCAAAATGCCTTCAAAGGCCTCGAAGTATTGCAGATAATGCTGTCAGGTGTCCGACTACACAGCAACAGCAATAAAAGGCTGTTCTTGGCGTTGAAAACCTCCAAAACTGCTCTATTGAAGGCGGCTATGCAGCAGGAGCTCAGAAACCCTAGATTCGGCGATGAAGTGCTTTGAAATAGACTTGAAGGTCCACACGTGCAGGCGCAATGATCCAACCAGCAAGGAAGGAGGTTGTGAAGGGCACCTATAGCTCCAAAAGGTCTTGAATCAAGGCGGTTGGCTATGGAGGCAAAAAAAGGCTGAAAGGAGGCAACAACTGAAGCAAATAGCTGCAAAGAGGAGGCAGAATGGAGACGGAATGAGCGAGCTGAGAAGAAGAGATAGTTAGATGCGGAAATGAACAAGGGGCGAAATGGAGTAGGGTTGAGACGGCTGCAGGCTGCAGAAAGAAGGGCCAGAATTAGGGTTAGGGCTAGGGTGGCGTGGCTGGCAGCTATGGAAGGTGGCTCTGATTTTATTTTAGAAACATGGTGAAGGGAGAGAGAGAGAGATGTGCACATGTGTTCAGTGGGGACGCCCACCGTGACTAGGATTAGTCCACAGTGTGTTATTTGCATGCAAAGCGCTAACAATTAATGGGTACCATGGTGGTGCGCTTTAATTAATTGTTGCAGGTACTAGGAAGGATTATTTTTCCTAAGCGAAATGGGAGCCTGACAAGCATCTAGGAGGCGGTTCGTGTGACCGAGAGCTTTGAAGACTCCAGAATGGCCCTTAGTGGCTTGTAATAGGATTTAGTCTAGATTTTAGACAAGTGGCATGTTGCCAATTTGAATGGAGCTTGAAGCTCTTGTAAAAGAAGAGATGATTCACGTTTTGTAAGATGGAGATTTACGAGATAGCTCTACGTTGAACTTCTGTAAGAGATTTTCTTGGATGAATAAAGACCTTGGGGGGGTCCAGCTCGACGAATTGTCCTGGGCCCTAGTGCATCTCCAGAGAGAGGGAGTGAGGGAGAGCTTTTGAGAGTATAAATCCCGTCGTTTAAGAGTGGTGATATTGAAGCCATAGCTGTCTTTCACCGGTCAGTCTGGTTTTATTGGTATCAGAGCCGAGGCTCAAAAACTTACTGAAGTTTTTGACGATTCAAAGTGTTGGAATAAAGAGGAGCATGCGAGTGTTTATGCACACGGCGGCAAGTCTGGCTAAACATATTGCGTAAGCTATACAGGGAAAACATCTTTGGCTTAGCGTGATCCAGTATTTCATTTTCGAGACCCGAAAGTTGGCATGAGTGAATGGAGTACAGAAAGGCCTAACTAGCTATGGCTTAAGCTGACGCAATTGTGGGTTGTAAATGGTCGTGGTAGCCTATTGGAAGTGCAACTCCTCTTTTAGGCAAGAGCCCAAGCAGCGTCGTGTCTTGCTGGGTAATTACGTGATGGAATTCCCAAAGGAAGCTAAGGAGAGATTCCATGAGCCATCGTGAACGGCAAAGGAAGGGGTCCTGTGAATGCAAAAGGACGAACAATGGAAATCGGGAAGGCAATCTTGTGCTGATGACCCCAAAGAGACGTTCTTACGCGGGCACTGAATGGTTGGCAAGCGCGGGGGTGTCAGCTGGTGAATGGCGATGTAAAAGGTTCCGTGACCACGAATTAATGAGCAGACGGCTGCGTGATGCCTCTGACGGAGAGTAAGCGCAGATGGGAGCGATTCTGGTGATTCTTGGCCTCCTAATTGGCGAAGGAGTATCAGGGAGGTCGCTGGATGGTATGCCCAAAGGAATTCGTGGAGATCCTTGAAGACCTTGTGAAGGCAACGCACGGTGTGCTATTCTGTTGTTTGACAGAGATGTTGACGAAGACCTTCAACAAATCTTCGTGAAGGCTCAGATCGACGGTCACCAAGGTGCGGCGGGCGTGGCTCTATCCACAGATACACTGACACGTGCGGTGATACGTGGCAGACACGTGTAGTGCGTTGATGTGGCGTCTAGCCAGGTCAGCAGATGACATGGTAGTAAACGTGGCACAGGCGCTGACGTGGCAGTGCACAGATATTTGCTGATGTGTCATATGGACACGTGTTAGATGACGTGGCAACCAGTCCAACAGATGACGTGGCAGGACATGTGGTAGCTGACCTGGAGTGCCAGCTAGACAGGTGGCTGAGGTGGCAGACCCTGGGTTTATCCAACCTAACCTTGGTTAGTGGACTGGTTAGAGGTCCAGTTACTTGACCCATCCAGTCTAGTCTGGTCACTGTAACCAGACTGTGACCAGTCTAGTTGGTTCAGTTGCAAACTAACCAGATCAGTTTGGTTGGTGTAACCAGTCCAGTTAGTCTAGCTGCCGACTAACCAGACCAGAACCAGTCAGTCTGGTTAGAGTAACCAGCCGGTTACCTATCTGGTTACTGTCTACAAAAAAAAAGAAGACAGTTGCAGAGATTGTTTCTGCTAGTAATTTTCATCTGTTTGTCAGACTTTCACTGTCAGAAAAACAGCAGAAAAACAGAGGAATGAGAGATTTGCAGAAAAAGAGTATGCATGCCTTTGAGCAGTAAAAAGAGGGAAAAACAGATGCCTTTTGAAGCCATCTGCAGCAGTCAGAAAAGGGCAATATAATTGTTGATGCTTTGGCAACTGTGTGGGTATATGCCTTGAACTGACAGCTAGTACTGGCATAGATTGTGAATGCAAAACACCTCTTGTTGAGGTACTTTTTCTGTTGGAAAAGCAAAAGTAGTGTGCATCAGTTACCCGCACTGTGTGAGAAATCTGCAGATCTCAGAATATGGATCAATCACCTATCCAGTGGGATTCACAAGATAGGTCAAGAAAAGCAATCACTTGTAAAGGAACTTGCTGCAAACTCAACAAGAATTCGAACAGATGGTACGCACTCGTATACAAGAGCTGGAAAATCTCAAAAGGGATCCCAGGGCTCAGCATTTGTTTCAAGCAGAAGCTATGCCTAATCCAGTATATGACGTGCCAATGCCGGAGGCACACTCTTGTGTACAGCCTGAGAGAGAGAGATCTCATAGATCTCATAGGAGACGGTCCCATAGTAAAAAGAGATCGAGGCATCATCACCGATCTCCTAGTCCATCATCGTCTACCTCGAGTTCGACCTCTGTGTCTTCTTCTTCCTTATCAGATAAATCATCCAGGAAAAGAAGGAAACACGAGAAGTCTAGGAAGAGAAAGTCTTCCAAAGCGACCAAGGAATTTAAAGAGGGAGGAAAATTTGTCAAGTTTATGACCTACAATGGACAGTATGATCATACAGACAAAGCATTGCAGTTTATCAGACAGTTTGATGCTGCATTCGGTACAGAAAAATTTTCAGAATCCTCCAAATTAAGAATGGTCAGTTTACACTTGATAGCAACGGCTAGTGCATGGTGGAGTGCACTGACCACAGATGGGTCAGCCCCAAGGAAGTGGAAGGGCTTCAAGAAAGCCTTCTACCAACAGTTCATGCCTAAACAGTTTAGAGACCATGTTCTTCAAGATTGGGACAGCTTGCACATGGATGCAGGAGATACAGTGGATGGGTACAACCAAAAGTTCTGGGATGCTTATTTGCAGGTTGCACCGTTCAAAAAGATCTCCAAAGGCACCCAAATGAGGAAGTACAGAGCAGGTCTCACTCCAAGAATTCAGGCAGTAGTGAATGCTTTGGGGGCAAAGAATATTCAAGATCTTATGCATTCAGCTTCAGTAGCGAGTCTTGTGCCACTACAAGATCCATCTACAGTGCCATCCTTGCATGCAGGACGTGCTGATAAAAAGAAAACTGATTTTACAAAATCAGAAAAGAAAGAGTACCCCAAGGCTGAAAAGAAAGGGTTTCAGCCTCAGAAGCCGAGGGGTACTCAGTTTTCAAAGACTTATAAGGGCAAATCTCTATTTGCCCCTGAACAGATAGCGGAATTCCGTAGAGATGGGAAATGCTTCAGGTGCGGTAAAGAGGGGCATGTGGCTGCCCAGTGCCCAGAAAAGCCTTCAACATCGAAGGGAAAAGAGGCAGAGAAGCCACTAGGACCGCAAAAGCCAATGGCGGGGGGAATTCCTGATATACTGGGTCATGCTTTGAACCCAGAAGAACGAGAATTGCTGCTATCATGGGGCAAAGTTAGAGACCAGCAAGCGCTAATTTTATTTGATCGAGGGGCTACTGATAATTTTATATCAGAGGATCTAGCCCTGAGGCTGGGAATAAAGACGGAAGAGTTAGGCAGGGCTTTGGATGCCGATCAAATGTTTTGTGGGAATCCTGTGCCAGTTACTCCCTTGATAGGGAAGCTCCGTCTTCATGTTCAGAGTTATGTGGATCAGGAAGACTTCTTCATTTCTCCACTGAAACATTATGATGTAGTTTTGGGGATGCCTTGGTTTCACCGCAAGGCAGTGAAGTTGACTCTTCCTGAAAGAGTGCTGGAGTTTGTGCATAGGGGAAAAAATCAGCGTTTAATTGCCAGGAATAAAGGCGACACTATCCCCATTGTATCTGATGTTTCATGCGGTAAAGCAATAAAGTCTGCAATTTCTGCATATATGGTTTTTGTAAAAGAAAAAGAGAATGATATGCATGCTGAAATGAATGATGCAGACATAGATAAGTTTCAGTTTCTGGTAAACTTTAAAGATTGTTTTTTTGATGTTTTGCCAGGGGAGTTAACCCCAGAGAGACCAGAAGATCATCAGATAGAGTTAATGCCTGGTAGTGAGCCACCAAACAGACCCCCTTATAGAGTCAGTGCGACTCAGAGAGAGGAGATTATGGCTCAGGTACAGGACTTGCTGTCCAAAGGGTTGATTCAGCCCAGCTCGTCTCCTTTTTG
This sequence comes from Dipteris shenzhenensis, assembly GCF_047967505.1. Taxonomy (NCBI): domain Eukaryota; kingdom Viridiplantae; phylum Streptophyta; class Polypodiopsida; order Gleicheniales; family Dipteridaceae; genus Dipteris; species Dipteris shenzhenensis. The sequence continues at coordinate 39,264,410 of NC_141617.1, forward strand.
TTCCCCTGTACTATTAGTACAGAAGAAAGATGGTTCATTCCGTATGTGCGTCGACTATCGCGCACTGAACAAAATGACCATCAAGAATAGATTCCCTATTCCGCGTATTGATGATGTCCTGGATCAGTTAAATGGAGCTTCAGTTTTCAGCAGGATAGACTTAAAGAGTGGCTATCACCAAGTGAGGATACAACCTCAGGATGTGCACAAGACAGCATTCCGCACTACATTCGGGTTGTATGAATACTTACAAATGCTCCAGCCACATTCAATAGAATGATGGATCGTATCTTCCGGAAGTACAGGCATTTTACGGGTACTTTCTTTGATGATATCTTAGTTTTTTCTAAGACAGAGGAAGACCACAGAGAACATCTTGCTATAGTGTTTCAAGAGCTGAGAAATCATCAGCTCTATGCAAACAGCAAGAAAAGTGAATTCTTCCTGGAAGAAATCCACTATCTGGGGCATATAATATCCAAGAATGGGATACAAATGGATCCAGCGAAGATCCGTGCCATTCAGGAATGGCCAGAGCTGAAAACTGTGCATGAAGTTCGAAGCTTTTTAGGCTTGTGTTCTTACTACAGAAGGTTTATAAGACATTTTGCTGATATCGCAGCTCCATTACACGACCTCACTAAGAAAAATGCAGCCTTCACATGGGGATTATCACAGAAGAAAGCATTCAATACACTCAAGGAAAAGTTGACTACAGAGCCTATTCTGGTAGTTCCGGATCTTTATCAGTCTTTTGATGTGGATTGCGATGCTTGTGGAGAATGTGTTGGGGCTGCATTGCATCAGAATGGTCATGTAGTAGCCTATGAAAGCAGGCGACTTCGGGATGCGGAAAGATATTTAGGAATCTATGAGAAAGAGTTATTGGCTGTAATTCATGCCATCCATACATGGAAACACTATCTTTTGGGTGCAGATTTTACTGTCAAAACAGATCACCAAAGTCTGAGATACTTTTTGACTCAGACCAAGCTTTCCGAGAAGCATATGAAATGGGCAAACATGCTGTCAATGTATCATTTTCAGATTGTCCATACTCCAGGAATTCGGAACAGAGTGGCAGATGCCTTGTCCTGAAGACCCCAGGTCAATAATGTAACTATTGCTTATCATCAGGACCTGGAAGGCATGAGGGAACAATATGCTCATGATTCTGATTTTGGTGAAATTTTACAGCAAATGCAAGAAGGGCAATCCACCAGTCACTATTCCTTGAAAGATGGGTATTTAATGAAAGATGATTGCCTATGCATCACCCAGGAGATGAGGAAAAAGATTTTGGGGGAATGCCATGCACCTCCCTATGCTGGACATAGAGGAATTACAGCAACAACTCTAGGTATTTCTTTTGGCCAGGAATGCGGAAAGATATACATCAGTTTGTTACTGAATGCCTTACGTGTCAGAAAATAAAGTACGATAGACGGAAGGCACCTGGCCTACTTATGCCTCTTCCCGTGCCTCAGGCACCATGGGAAAGTATTACAATGGACTTTATTTTTGATTTGCCGAGATCAAAGTCAGGGAATGATGGGATTTGGACTATCATAGACAGATTCAGCAAGCAAGCTCATTTCATTCCGGTTCGCAAAACCATAAAGGCAGATCATATGGCTAAGCTGTTCATGGCACAAATTTTTAAACATCATGGTATGCCTAAGTCCATTGTTAGTGATCGAGATCCCAGAATGACCAGTCTATTCTGGAGAGCTTTATTTGATAACATGGGGACGAATCTGAATTTTTCTTCTTCTTTCCATCCCCAGACAGATGGTCAAAGTGAAGTAGCAAATTCTACAATTTTGGATATGCTGAAATGCTACGTGGGTGACCAAAGTTTAGACTGGGAAAAGTACCTACCGTTAGTAGAGTTTGCTTACAATAATACAGTACATAGCTCTACAGGGAAAGCCCCTTTTGAAATCATATATGGGAAAGTGATTTTGCCACCTATATTGAGGACCAAAGATGAAATATTTGCAGCTGATCAGTTTGTAAGAGACCTCCAGACAGCTTACAGCCAAGTCCGGACAGCAATTGAAAGGTCTCAAGAGAAACATAAAAGAGCTGCAGATAAACATAGGAGACAGCTAGATCTCAAGGAAGGGGACTGGGTACTTTTGAGGTTTGAAAAAGCTAGGCTCCGCAAGTTTAAAGGCAAACAGAAAGTGTATGCAAAGTTATCTCCCAGATACTATGGCCCTTTCAGGGTTACAGAAAGAATAAATGAGGTTGCATACAGATTAGCATTGCCAGAGCATTGGAGGATTCACAATGCATTCCATGTGAGTCTTCTAAAGAAATTTCAAGGACCAGAGCCTACAGAACCAGTATCAGAAGATCCACCAGAAGTGGATGAGCTGGAGGAAGTCCTTCAGCTAGAGCAAATTGTGTAGTATATTGTACGTAAAGGCCCTCAGGGTAAGGAGTTTTACAGGTATCTTGTAAAATTCAAGAATTATACGGCATTAGATGCCAAGTGGATGGACGAAGACATGTTATTCAATCATCCACAGCTTTTGGATGTTTACAAAGAAGCTTTTCAGTTGAGGTCAACTGAATAGAAGCCGAGGGGATGTCACTACAATGTAAATATCCTAAGTCAAAGTACAGTTGACCATTTATTTGATCATAATTAAAGAGTTTTATATGTGTTAATTATGGTCAAAGAGTTATTTTAATGGTCAAAGGATTGACTACGGTCAAAGATACTTGACTCCAGTCAAGTAAACCTGACTGCGGTCAGAGAGTGTTGACTTCGGTCAACAAGACTTGGCATGCGCCAAGAGGGTTAACCCTGATTAACCAAGATGTGCCAACTTTGGTTGGAGAGACTTGGCTATAATTAAGGCGCCTTGACCTTTGGTCAAAGCTCTTTAATTATAATCAAGAGTGTTGACTCCGGTCAACCAGAGAATATATATATGTTTAGATGTGCACATGTGTTCAGTGGGGACGCCCACCGTGACTAGAATTAGTCCACAGTGTGTTATTTGCATGCAAAGCGCTAACAATTAATGGGTACCATGGTGGTGCGCTTTAATTAATTGTTGCAGGTACTAGGAAGGATTATTTTTCCTAAGCGAAATGGGAGCCTGACAAGCATCTAGGAGGCGGTTCGTGTGACCGAGAGCTTTGAAGACTCCAGAATGGCCCTTAGTGGCTTGTAATAGGATTTAGTCTAGATTTTAGACAAGTGGCATGTTGCCAATTTGAATGGAGCTTGAAGCTCTTGTAAAAGAAGAGATGATTCACGTTTTGTAAGATGGAGATTTACGAGATAGCTCTACGTTGAACTTCTGTAAGAGATTTTCTTGGATGAATAAAGACCTTGGGGGGGTCCAGCCCGACGAATTGTCCTGGGCCCTAGTGCATCTCCAGAGAGAGGGAGTGAGGGAGAGCTTTTGAGAGTATAAATCCCGTCGTTTAAGAGTGGTGATATTGAAGCCATAGCTGTCTTTCACCGGTAGTCTGGTTTTAAGAACTGGGAGAAGATGGCCTACAAACCCCCCTCCATTGTATGGGCTGAAGTATTCTGGAAACGTCTCAGAATACCTGGTATTTTGTTGTCATGGTGGCACATGTTCATCCCAAAAAGATATAGCCACCTATGAATGTACAAGGTATGTCAGATCATGTAACAAAGGGAACCAAGTGTAAAGCTTGTTGGAAGACTTCGAACTTGGGACGAGGAAGTGCCTTTGTAAACAGATCTGCTATGTTGTCTTTTGTGGGAAGATAGGACAACTCTATGTCTCTTGTTGACAACCGCTCTCGAACATAATGATAGTGAACTTCAATGTGCTTGGTACGTGCATGAAACACTGGGTTACGCGCAATGGCCAAAGCACTCTGGCTGTCAGTGTAGACCATGGTGGAGGATGTCTTGCGAATACCAAGATCTGTAAGTAACTCTTGAAGCCAGACACACTCTACTGTAGCGGTGAAGGCTGCCCTGTACTCAGCCTCATAGCTAGATGTGGAAACTGTTGGTCGCTTCTTGCTAAGCCAAGAGATACATGAATTGCCAAGCAAAAAACAATTGCCCGTATGTGACACTCTGGTGTCGGAACAACCTGCCCAGTCACTATCCGTGAACCCTAATCACCATAGAAGAGAGCTAAATCCTGAGTGCCTCTGAGATATCTGAAAACTCTCTTCACTGCTTGCCAATGCTGTGAACTAGGCATGTGCATGAATATGCTGAGCTGAGATACTGCATACTGTAAATCAGGTCTGGTGTGACATAAGTAAATGAGACATCCAACAGCCTGCTGATAAAGAGTGATATCACATGGTGGGCTCCATGATGAGCCGAAAATTTAAAGCCAGGGTCCACGGGAGTAGAGATTGGCTTGCAATCCTCGAACTGAAAACGATCAAGGAGCTGTCCAATATACTTGGACTGTGACATCATGATACCCCCCTCAACATGAGCAAACTGAATGCCCAAATAATAGTAGAGCTGTCCCATGTCTGACATTTCAAAAACCTGCTGCAAATCAACCTTGAAAGCTGCAATATGCTGAGTATCTGGGCCCGTGATGAGCATATCATCCACATATAAAATCAGCACTAAAAAATCAGATCCACATCTCACGGACATAAAGAGTGGGTTTTGTGGGGCTATTCTGAAAACCAAGGGATAGTAAGTGTGCATGAATTTTGGCATACCATGCCCTGGGTGCCTGCTTCAAACCATAAAGGGCTTTTCTAAGCCTGCATACCTTGTTTTCAGAATTAACAACCTCAAAGCCAGGAGGTTGTGTGACATAGACTTCTTCTTGCAGATCCCCATGAAGAAAAGCAGTCTTGATGTCAAGTTGATGCACTTGCCAATGGTGATGGGCTGCAATGGCAATGACACATCTAATAGTAGTAATCCTGGAGGTGGGAGCAAAGGTCTCCTCAAAGTCAATGCCTTGTTGTTGGGCATACCCTTTTGCAACAAGACGGGCTTTGTGTCGATCTATACTGCCATCAGATTTCCTTTTTAATTGGTAGACCCACTGGGTACCAATGGCATGCTTGCCGGGAGGGAGATCTACTAATTCCCATGTGTCATTTTTGGCAATGGATTGTAACTCAGCTTTCATTGCATCCATCCACTCTTTGCTGTCAAAAGCATCTTTATGGCACAAAGGCTCTTCATTGCAAGCTGTAGCAAGGAGTGCACACTCAAGAAAGTGACCATGCATGTGTCTATTCCCTGCTCTTGTCCGGGCAGCAAAAGGCTGATCTTGTTTGCTGTCCCTCAATGTATCAAGAAGCCATCTGGGAACTTGCCTTTGCTGTCTATTGACAGCTCTTTCTTCAATCAGTGCATCATGAATAGTGGGATCATTTTGTGCTGGAAGAGAAACCTGCAAATCAGCATGGGGTACTGGCTGATCATTGCTTGTTGGAGGGCCTGCAGGAGGCTCATGTTGTTGGTCAAAGTCCCCTTCTGAGGAAGGCAGAGGTAACCAAGAGTCAAAGGCATCAAACATGTCAACTTCTGGCTTAGCTTTGCAGTCCACAAGAGGAGAAGCCGAATGTTCAGCAAAGATTACATCTCTACTGACAATAATCTTCCCAGTATTTGGTTGGTATAACCTGTACCCTCTGCTCTTCTGGCTGTAATCAATAAATATGCATTTGATTGCCTTGTCATCAAGCTTATGTCTGAGCTGAGATGGTACATGGACATATGCAAGAGACCCAAAAACTCTCATGTGTGAAAGTGAAGGCTTCCTGCCTTTCCATGCTTCATAAGGTGTAACAGTCCTCAATGCCCTTGTAGGTGATCTATTCAGCACATAGTTGGCACACATTACTGCATCAAGCCAAAATTTATTGGGCAAGGACTTAGCCTTAAGCATGCATCTGGCCATCTCCATAGTGGACCTGTTCTTCCTCTCAGGAACAGGATTATGCTGAGGAGTGTAAGGAGTAGTGCATGAGTGAACAATGCCCCGTGAAGACAAAAATGCATCAAACTCCTTTGACATATACTCTCCCTCCCTATCTGTGTTGAGGGTGACAAGCTTGCATCCTGATTCATTCTCAACCATATTCAGCCACCTCTGAAAGCATGAGAACACTTTAGATTTAGCTTTTAAAGCATATACCTAGCAATATCTTGTGAAGTCATCAATGAGAGTGATGAAATATTTGTACCTCCCAATGGCATTTGTCCTCATTGGGCCACAGACATCATTGTGCACTAGCTGCAATTTCCTTTGTAAGAGTTTTGGACACTTCTTTTGAAAAGGAAACCGATGCATCTTACCCAAAAGACAACCCTCACACACATGTTTGGAAACTGTGTGAGTTTGAGGTACATCATTTGCCATTTCTGTGAATGTAACTTGGCAAGAGCTCTATGATTGAGATGACCCATTCTCTCATGCCAAAGATGAGTTTCAGCAAGCTGTGAATCTGAAATAGCAAATGCTTCAATAGAGAGTGTAGCTGAGTGATCATCAAGGTGATAAAGACCCTTTTTCAAAGTGCTAGTGAGAACTATGGCATTGTCATCACGAAGATCATATACTAGAGTGATTTTTGATGGATACAGATGCCTGAAACCTGAAGTGGCAATTGCTGAAATTGAAATCAAGTTGACTTCAATTCCAGGCACAAAGAGAACATTTGTCAAAGTGACAGGATGGCTTGAAATGGATGTGAGTTGCACATCTCCAATTCCTTTCACAGCATAGGAGGCATTATTAGCACATGTGACAGTTCCCCCACGAGGTGCATTAGCTAAGGAGTGAAACAATTGTTTGCAAGATGTGACGTGCTTGGAAGCACCACTATCAAAATACCAAGACTGAGCATCATTAGCAGTAAAGAGTGCATCAACTTTGGAGGGATCAAATGAGCAATGGACAGCCCATGCCCAATCATCCTGAAGAGCATGTGCATGTGAAGCATCTTCTGGCTCGTGGGATTCAATTGCATGTGAGGCATTAACTGTCAATCTTGCTTTCTTTTTCTCCGAAGCAATGCGCTTCGTGCATTCTGAAATGTCATGTCCAGGCTTGCGACAATAGTTGCATCTTTTCTTCTTTGACTTATCCGCTGTATTTTTAGATGCATTGGAGGAATTGCCACTATTAGGCGCAAATTTAGGCTTGCCCATAGGCTTGGAAGCCTTGCCTCTTCCTGTCTGCTGTGAAGCAAATGCATGATTAGGAATAATGGCTTGTCTATTAGCACGACTTTGCTCTTCCTGCAAAAGCAAAGTGACTAGCTGATCAAAAGAGTAGTGCTCTGGATTACCCATGGCCACTAATCGAAGGGTTGTAGCAAACCCTTGATATGTATTTGGCAGTCCATTCAATGTGGTACTGACAAGCTGAGAATTTAGCACCACCTCATCAATATTGGCAAGTTGTTCCATGAGGTCCTTGACCTTTGTGAGGTATGCATCCATAGAGTCACCTTCATTCATACTGACTTCCTGCAATTGCCTTCTTAAATATGCAACATGTGCCTCATTGCGAATGTAAAGAGAAGCCAATTTGTCCCAAGCGTCCTTTGCTGTCCTGCAGGATGTGTGGAATAATCATTCTCTTGCATGATAAAGCAATACAGGAATGTGCATTTGGATCTCTTGCGTCCCATCTTGATTGTTCCTGAGTTGGAGGAGTAGCAGCAGGGGTGCTAGAGGATAAGGCATCAGGAGGAGTACCCTTTGCAGAGGGACCAGCAGTAGGGGCAGCCACTGGAGCATTGGCTGGCCAGAAACAATATACCAAAAATGCCTTGCAACAAGAATATGTTTCATGAGATAAGACCACATCGGATAGTTGGTGCCATCCAACTTATCATCTTCACGAAGAATCATGATTGTTGCTAGCCATTGCAAATGGGATACCTTGAAAAGAAGAGACCTGTAAACCCAAAAGCCTCAAGGCTATCACTGCAAAGAGCTGGCTGTCCAAAAATGACAGCAAATGTCTGCAAGTAAATGTTCTGCAAATTTCCAGCCCAATTCAAGGGGCAAATACAAATTTGACCCAAATGTGAATGTGTCAGGCAATGTTCACTGCAAAAAACAGCAAATCTGGCAAAAGCCCCAAACTTAATGAGGGCAAATAGGCCAAAAAGAGGGCAAATACAGAAAAGCCCCAAATTTTGCTGAGATTTTTACAAATGTGACTCAATGTATGATAATCTGACCCAATGCCCTACAAATGTGACTCAATGTCCTGCAATCTGAGCCAATGTACTGCAATCAAACAAGGAATTGCAGACCAAATCCCAAAACTCTAGTGTTCTTGCAAGAAGTTGCAACTAGAGGAGATGAAAGGTATTGAAAGCCCCAAATTTTGCCAAAGTCGTGTATATGCGTGCCAAACCTGTATGGAAATCCTGGAACAAGTACGAGCTGTACGGATAGCTGTTCTGTACGGATGGTACAAGTGCTCTTGTACGGATGTACGGAGTAGTCCAATGTACGGTGTACGCACAACGTACAGAGCAAGTACTATGTACGATGTACGTCGCAAGTATAAAGTACGTGGCTGTACGGAATGCAGGTACGGAGCGCAGTATTGAGCAGGTACATTGCACGGAACCTTCTGTACGGCTGTACGGAGGATGTACGACAGGGGTAACATATAGACGTCCGTACCAGCGTACAGACTGTACAGATGAAGGTATAGGGAGTAGGTGCAAATCCGGGGGCAAGAGACAAGTCGAACTGAGCTTTGATACCACTGTAGGATCGATAAACGAGAGAGCAAGTACAAGGTACAAGAGTCGAAAGATAGCGGCTGTCACGTCAACTAGAGTGTTATGAAAAGAAAAGTACACAGTACTTGTAGCTAGACCCTAGGACTAAGTGTCCTAGGCGTCACATAGGACTAAGTGTCCTATGTGGCATAAAAGGCACAAAATAAACTAAGTGCCTATAACTATGCCTACAAGGCACATACCAGGGCCCATAGGGCATCACTAGAACTGGGAGAAGATGGCCTACATTTCATTCATTCATCAAGTATGACAAGACGAGTGAAATACAAGCCTTATATAGGCTACACACTCACACACTTCCACCAACTGCATAAGGGATAAGTCCCATGATGACACGTGGCACTCACACAAGACTCACACATAGACTAGTACTAGATCACCTAGTACTACACACCAACACTTCACACCAACACACTCTTTGACTATGATATCTCCAACATAGTGCTCTTGTGAAATCTCCTCATTGGTTGCTTTATGCGGTCATGGCTGGTAGTGGCAAGCCCATTGGTCTGCAAGCGCCTCCATTCGATTGGTCAGTCTTTGCATGGATAGCTACGTGGCATTTAGGTCTTCATGCAGTGGACCTGGGCGATGTGGTTGGTGGCTCTTGGAGGTTCTAGCTCCTATGAAATCGGGTGGACAGAACATTCCATGGTCCTTTTTATTGGCTTGGGCAGGCTCAGCTTGGTGTAGAGAGTCATACTGATGTCGCCTTGTTTGTGAGCTCCAACAAGGTCTATAGAATCTGAGGAGACAGTTATGGTGATGATCACTTTTTGCTCTGCATAGTCTAGGTTGTGTCTTTTTTTTTTTTTTGGGCAAAGAAAGGAACCTATGCTTGAAAGACTTCATTCAAAACAGCAGCCCCGAAGGTGCTGAGTATGGAAAAACTGGAACAAGGCTGAAAGAAGAAAAAACTGGCCTGTTCCAGAGAAACCTAGCTCACTGCCTAGGGGATTTCCAGTACTGGGGCTAACAGCCAGGTGGGGGAACTATACAACTAGCGAATCCCTCGCGGAGTGAATATGTTAAAGCCCCTACAGGCCAAGCCTTGCAGAATGGAGTTCGCCTCACGATAGTCGCCGTAGAGCTTGGGGTCCCACGCTCCGAGGTGTAGCGAAGAGTGTAGATGATATCTTGCCAGATGGCGACCAAGGTAGCCGAGGGTGGAACCGGATGCTCACCCATCACCAGACTGCAGCGAGCTACCCAAATGTTCCACGTCGTGATACTCGCTACTACCTCCCATACATTGTGCTCAGAAGAGAATGAGGAACAAGGCTATTAGGAGGGATCGCCTCATGGAGCTCTATCCTCTGAATGCTCTGACCATGTATCCGGTAAGCTTGGGAGACCTCATCAATCTGGAACGCGTGTCCTCCCTCAGTCAACCAGGCCAACATCCCCCATGTGTAGTCCCTATGAAGACTCTGCATATGGGTCATAATATAGAGGGCTCCCATCCAAATCCTCGCTGCGCTACGACACCTCTAGAGGCAGTAAGGGATCATCTCCAGGAAACTAGTAGAGCAACAATGACATTGCCCCTCCACCCGCATCTGCTCCAACCACGGGCCGATGAGCAAGCCTCCGTGGGCGGCCAGCCAGAAGTAGTAGATCTTCCTCGGCTGCAAACTGGGCCATAACCACGTCCAATATTTAGAACGGACGTCTTGGGGCACTTTCTGGGCCACCCAATGCTTCTCCCTCGAAGGGGTCCAAATTGAAGAGTCCATTTGAAGCCCTCTGCCAATCCATGTGGTGTAGGAAAAGAAGGGCACCTCATCCACTTGCTCACAGCAAGGCCACCCCTAGAGGTCGAGAACCACTCTCCCGGATCCCACTGGACCTCCCTCAAGGGCCTACCCTCCCAAAGCTAGAGGTACCATCTGGGGGCATCTTGCTCTAGGATACTGGGAGGATCAATGTGCCACTCTTTCCCCAAATGTCCCACCACTCTGATCATCTGCCAATGAATGCCATCTAGACTCCCATCCATCTCTGGGTCTCTCTCAGTGAGTGCTTGGAGTAGGCCTCGAGGTCCTATACGGCAAAAACCAGTTGCGTGCTGCCTCGTTGCATCATCATCCTCAAGGGGACACCAGTCCGAGAAAATTGACTTAACCATCTGTTGTCCATCCACATGCGAAGTCCCTCCCACCAGGATTCAGGGATGGCTAGGTCAATCTCTCTCATCCGTTGCCCCTCGCAAATGCGCTAAGACGCCAAGCCTCGCCTCTACCTCCATGGGTAATCTTTTCCATCTGCCAAAGGAGCCGGCCAGTCCACTGTCCCAATGTGCCCAACTAATGTGAGTCTGTTGCCCAAGCATATGCCCATCCTGATGCATGATATCCGGGTGCCAAACAAGGGGCTGACGCTCGAACTCCTCTCTGCATCGAGGTTGAGCACGAATGAGGCCCCTGCTATGGCAAACTAGGTCCTTCTTGCCACAGCTTGGTATATCGCCTCCTACTAGTGTTTTCACAGAGGGTGCATTGGGCAGCTCCAACAGTTGGTTTGGAACTTCCTTTGGGCAGGATTGGACGGCACGAGGAATACTAGAGCCCAGGTCACTTGGCAGACGGTGATCATGCCACAGACATTGGGAGGCTTGGGTATCATTGATCCGAAGATGCAGAGTAGAGCCCTCTTGGGCAAGTTGGTTGTGCGCGGCCTCACCCCAGGTGTAGAGCCTTGCAATCTCCTCTTACAACGAGGGTTTCTCAAGAACACCCCACGCACTGGGGGGGGCAGTGGCAGCATTCACATAGATGGATCTTCTCAGAGGCCCCCCTTATGGGGAAGGGTTCCCCCTTGATGAGGAGCCTCCATAGGGTTTGGAGAGTTTGATCGAGCTCCAGTAGAGAAGCTTGCGTCGAACACTCTCAAGGATTAGGACGATTTGCTACTCTGCTGTAATATCAATAGCCACCTGGCATCCGAGGTATCTCGCTCTCTGGCCCCGTAGTATTTAGTGGAAGCCAAAGTCGCTCCCCCACTCTTGAATCTCGTGTGTCTCCTCAGAGCCTGTGAAGAAGCCCATGGATTTTGTCCAGTTGATTTGCGCACTCGAGGCCTCACAGTAGATAGCTAGGGCTCCCCTGACTCTCTCCAAGCTCGTTATGGTGCCCTCTACGTACAAGGCCATGTCATCTGCAAACTCAGAGTTTAGCAACTCCTCCTGTCTGATTGGGAGCCTCAACCCTGTGAGGCCTGCCACCTGTGATCTCAAGCAGTAGCCCAAAGCCCCCGCGACAAACAAGAAGAGGAAGGGAGCGATGGGGCAGCCCTGGCGGACCAAGCGAGAGAGGAAAGGCCTCGCCTGTGTGTCCACCGATAAGCATTTGACTAGAGCTCCCCGCATAAAGCGCAAAAACTACTCTAATCCATCTGTCTGAGAAACCCAATCTCCGCATAGTGTTCTCTAGGGAAGACCACTCCACCCTACCATAAGCCTTCTCAAAATCCAAGAGAAGGACGACCAACAGTTGTGACTCCTCCCTGGACCAATCCATTGCCTCCCAAAACGTGAAGATGTTGTCCAGGATGCTGCGCTCCTGAACGAACCCAGTTTGTGTGTTGTGGATGATGTCAGTAAGATGGGGCCGTAACCGCAAAGTGAAGACCTTGGCAAAGATCTTGTATGCAGTATCAAGCAAAGTGATCGATGTCCATTGCCGAATGTCTGACCTATCTCCCCCTTTCGGGATCAAACAAATCCACCCCATGCTCAAGGACTGAAGAAGGGAGCCCGTGTTGAAGATCTCTTGGTAGGCTAGGTGGAAAGGGGTGGAGATGATCTCCCAGAAGTTCTGGAAGAAGGTTGGAGTCAAGCCATCCTCGCCAGGACACTTCTGGATTGGGAGAGCCTTGAGGGCTTCCCAAAGCTCCTCACCGTGAAATGCTCCTCCAGACTCCTGCACAAATCGTGCGAGACCACCGTCGGAACGTGGTTCCAAACTAACTCATGGGCCGCAAGACAAGCTAGAGTCATCCTCTTCGTCTGAAAGAGCTGGCTGTAAAAACCTATGGTCAGGTCTAAAATCTCTTGCGGATCAGTGTGCATGATGCCTTGCAGATCCCGTAGATGCTGCAACTGCGTGCCTACCGATCGGGGCCCAGTGGTCTGAAAGAACTGCTTTGTCATCCTGTCCCCCTGCTATACCCACCGGGCCCGGGAGGAGTGATAGGAGAATTCAGCCCGTCAAATGTCCGTGTCCTGAAGCTCAAGACGTGCACTCTCAAACTTGCCACTAAGCCACTGGGATTCTGGGTCTTCCTCCCTGAGCCTCTCTATGGAGGCGAGGTCTCTTCACAGTGCTTGCTCGCGCTCCTGAAGAGCCCTCCTTCGTCTAAGGGCACGAGCCTCCAACTCCTCACTGCTCCTTTGGATCGCGTCGGCCACCCATGAAGCCCAGCCCTTGCAAGGTGCCGTCTCTGACTACTGCCAAATCTCTGCCATGACGTGCTGGATCTCCCCATCCTGCAAGAGGTTCTCTAGACTGTGGACCCCCTTTTGGGGAAGACCATGACGGGGCTGCTCTAAGTAGAGTATTGTTGGAGGGTGGTCTGACATCGTGGTGCTGCCAGAATCTTGGTAGAGCCGCCTCTTTGCACTGCCCAGTCCCCAACGGAGAAGCAGTCTAGCCTCTCAAGCAGTCCATCATGTCTCCTCTGTCCGAAAGAGGGAAGGCTGCTGCCAGGTATCTTGCTGAACTTGGGCTCTCGCCATGGGTCTGTGCCACCACTGATCATGAAGATGAACTGCTCCCAGGTGCTCCGCTCTGCTGCTGGCATCTCAGAGAAAGAGGCGCCGCCCTGGTTGTCCTCCCTAAACTCCAAGTTGTTGAAGTCTTCTCCAACAATCCAGGAGTCTACATCCGGAAGACACTTGTTAGCCTCCTCCAAAAGGCCGGATGGTGCTGTCTGTACGTTGGGGTATACACGTTTAGGATCCCAATCGTGGACTCTCCCATCCTAACTCCCATCCAAACTACCCGTCCTGGGATAAGCTCTCACTCGGGAGGAGGTGGTGTCACCGTCTAATGTCTAATGCTGAGAACTATGCTCTTGAATGAAAAGGGTGCCCACTGCCCGTCCTACCACTGCTGTTTGCAGCTCCTGCCGAAGGATCAGATACAGCATGGTCATGGAGCTCGTGCACCTTCCAACTCACTATGGTCCAGCTCATGAGGACGGGGATGCAGAAAACAAGGCTCTCATGTGAGTGTGAGTTGTAGAGGGAGAGAGAGAGCAGAGAGCTGAAATCAATAGTTGCAATAGAAGAGTGTCATACAACTGAAGAGAGTGATAGGTGTTGTCTAAGTGACAAAACCTTATCCTTCACTAACCGTAGTTAGTGAACTAACTGTGGTTAGGGGCCTCTAAGTGAGGGAAAAGTGCCCCTAACCTACTTATTACATTACATTGGTCACTGCTAAATTATAACAATAATTCTAACACCCCCCTGCAGTGCCAATGTCATGTACAAGGAAATGATCAATCACCAAAAGGAGATAAGTTCAGGGCACTGCGAAATGCCTCAAACTTTTCACGTGGAAGTGCTTTGGTGAAAATGTCTGCAACATTGTCATGTGTTGACATATAGATCATACTGATCTCTCCTACATGCAACTCCTCTCTGACGTAGTGATAGTGAACCTCAATGTGCTTCGTGCACTCTGACTATCAGTGAGAATTGGAGAAGGACCCTCCAATGAAAGATGAAGATCAGCAAATAAACGACGCAGCCAAACACATTCAACTATCGCTGTGAAAGCTGCCCTGTACTCAGCTTCACTAGAAGAGGTAGCCATTGTAGATTGTTTCTTGCTTAACCAAGAAATACAAGCTTTGCCAAAAAAGAAACAATTGCCACTTGTGGACTGCCTAGTGTCATAGTCTCCAGCCCAATCTGAGTCACTGTAAGCATGCATATTCAAGTCACCCCCCCTGGGAAACATCAAGCCAAAAGACTATGTACCTTGCAAATAACGGAAGATGCGTTTTACAGCCTGCCAATGCATAGTCTTTGGGCTGTTCATATATCTGCTCACCTGAGAAACTGCAAACTGAATATCAGGTTGTGTATTGCAGAGATAAATGAGGCATCCAACAGCCTGACTGTAGAGTGTGACATCAATTGATTCACCTGCATCATGCATTGTAAGCTTCAGCCCCAGCTCCATGGGAGTAGCTATGGGCTTACAATCCTGCATGTTGAATCTGTCCAAGAGTTTCTGCACATACTTGGATTGAGACATAACGATGCCACTTTTCTCTTGAGTGAACTGGATCCCCAAATAAAAGTGTAGCAGCCCCAAATCTGACATGTCAAAAGTGGCCTGCAATTCAGCTTTAAAATCTGCAATATTATCTTCGTTTGACCTTGTGAGCAGTAAGTCATCTACATAAAAAATGATGACTAAAATATCCCCCCCATCCTTCTTGATGTAGAGGGTGCTCTCAGTTGGACTATTGTGCAGCCCCTTGCTGGTCAGAAAGGCATGAATTTTGGCATACCATGCACGTGGGGCTTGTTTTAGCTCATACAAAGCTTTATTCAGCTTGCATACCTGAAGTGCATTTCCTGAAATTTCAAAGCCTGGAGGTTGTTTGACATAAACCTCTTCCAACAAGTCTCCATTAAGGAAAGCTGTTTTAATGTCCAACTGATGAACATTCCATTCAAAGTTTGCAGCCATAGCTATAACTGACTGGATGGTTGTCATTCTAGATGTAGGAGCAAAAGTCTCCTCATAGTCTATGCCCTTTTTCTGAGCATATCCTTTTGCAACCAGCCTTGCCTTGTACCGATCAATGGTCCCATCTGGCTTTCTTTTAACTTTGAAAACCCACTGTGTACCTATGGCATGTTTACCTGGTGGCAAATCGACAACTTTCCATGTCTGATTTTTCTGAATGGACTGCAACTCATCGTGCATGGCATTCATCCAATGCACATTATCTTGTGCCTCTTCAAATGTCTCAGGTTCCTCCTGTTGCATAAGCTGATTCAACTGAAAGAGCTCCCCCCCCATGCCTTACTGCACTCTGAGTTCTGCCAGGTAATGGAGCATCAATTTTACTCTCCCTGAAAGTTTGTAACAGCCAATTTGGGACTGTTTTTGCTGCATGTATATCTGCAATTTCTTGCTGAACAACCTCTTCCACTGCTTGTGGAGGTGGTAAGACACCCTGTGGCTGAATCGGAGCATGTGGGGGTATCTGAAAATTTTGATTTGCATCAGATATATCAGCAGGGGAACCCAAGGCAATGGGTAGTAATCCCTCAAAGACATCATCGGAAGAAGTAGGCAAATCAAACTCAGCTTGAGTGTGAGCTGAATTTTCTGAAAATATAACATCTCTACTGACAATAATCTTGCGTGTGACAGGATTGTAGAGACGGTAGCCCTTGCTCTCTGCATTGTACCCAACAAAAATGCATTTGATTGCCTTATCAGACAACTTATGCCGAAACTCAATGGGCACATGAGCATATGCAAGGCATCCAAAAACACGAAAATGATCCACAGAAGGCTTTCTCCCTTGCCAAACTTCATAGGGAGTCTTGGTCTTCAAAGCTTTTGTGGGAGCCCGATTCAAAACATAATTGGCACACATGAGACCTTCAAGCCAAAATTTGTGAGGCAATTTTTGGCTTTTTAACACGCATCTATCCATCTCCATAAGAGTACGATTTTTCCTCTCAGCTTTGCCATTTTGCTGAGGGGTTAGCCTCACTGTAAGCTGATGTGCAATGCCCTTGTCTTTAAAAAATGCATCAGAATCTGCAGACAAATACTCCCCTCCTCTATTTGTGCGTAATGTCTGTATCTTGAGTCCTGATTCATTCTCAACCATGGCTGCAAAGTGTTTGAAAACCATAAACACTTCTGATTTGCGTTTCAGCCTATAAACCCAAGTGTAGTTGGAGTAGTCATCTATAAAAGTGACAAAGTAAAGATGACCACCCAATGATGGAGTCCTCATGGGACCACAGACATCACTTTGAATAAGCTGTAATTTTTGAACAGCTTTTACTGATCCATCCTTCTTGAAAGGAAATCTGTGCATTTTACCAAGAATGCACCTTTCACAGGTATGTGGAGGAGGTGTTTCAAGAGGAGGCAATGCATCAACCATAGCATGTTTTTGAAGCGTCATCAAGTTGCCATAATGCATGTGTCCATATCTGGCATGCCATAACTCCGCATCCTGCATAGCAGCAGTAGGAGTGGAAACTGCAAGAGCATGTGCTGGTCTTTTATCATACATGTCAAGCTGAAAAAGACCACGTAACGAAGTGCCAGACAATCTCAAGGCATAGTCATGCTCTCTGTCATGGACTGCACACTTGTCATCTTCAAAAATGACCTGAAATCCTGCTCTGTTAAGAGTGGACACTGAAAGTAGATTTTTTGTGATACCAGGCACATACAAGACATCAGAAATTTTGAATGTTGAGCCATCAATGGTTGTAAGTTCAACTTCTCCTGTACCACGAACTGAATAGGAGGAGTTGTTGGCACATGTGACCTTTTTACCAACGGGAGGTGGATGCAGAGATGTGAAAAGACACTTCCTGGAAGTGATATGCTTTGAGGCACCGTTATCAAAATACCATGTATTTTGTGTCTCATTGACACTGAAAGCTGATGCATCCTTGGAAGAATCATAACTGCATGTCAGAAAAGCATTAGAGTCATCATTACAAGTGGCTGTACTATCCGGAGCAGCCAACTGAGAGTCTGAAATGCAAGACAAGAAGGCATAGTCATGCTCCACAAAGTTGGCTGTAGCTTGCTTGTTAGATGCATGAGGAGCTGAATCTGAAACAGCCATACCGGAGCTGTTTTTCTTTTCTTTTGCAAGCCTTTTCTTGCATTCTCCAATGTAGTGACTTGGCTTTTTGCAGTAATGACATATTCCCTTCTTCTTGGGTTTACCTGCATCACCCTTAGCCTTTTGAGAAGGCTGTCCTAAACCACTGGAAGGCTGATTTGCTGACGTCTTTGCCTGTCCCTTTACTTTAGGCTTGAATTTTGAAAGCATGGCATGCTCACCTGCTCGTGAAGTCATGTTTTTCCTGGTCTGCTCTTCCTGCAACAGAAGTCCTATCAACTCGTGAAAATTGAGAGGATTTGCACCCGCCCTCAACGACAAATTCAGCGAGGTATGAAAGCTGAGATAAGACTCAGGAAGAGAATTCAGAGTAGTGGTAATCATCTCTGAATCATGAATGATCTCATCAATATTCAGCAATTGCTCTCGTTAATCCTGTAGCTTTGTGAGGCGCATTGACATGGAGTCACCCTCTTCCATATGTGTATGAGAGACAATTCTCTTTTCAATAAAGACACCCTGGCATCATTCCGAGCTGCATACATGCTTCCCAAAATATCCCATGCTGCCTTTGAGGTCTTACACGACCGGATATGCGGAATGATGAATCTTTTCACCGAAAGAGAAATACACGACAAAGCTAAAGCATCACGTGAATCCCATCTCTTTTGCTCTGGAGTGGTAGGTATAACTGCACCAATAACTTGTGCTGCAGCTGTACCCTGTGCACAACCTTTGCCTCCTCCTTGCTGGGGAGCGGTATTAGGTGCCACATTTGCTGGCCGGATCTCATCCCCATTTACATAGTCCCACAAATTACGGGAATTCAGAATATTGCGTACCTTAAAACTCCAGAGGGAGTAGTTGGTACCATCTAGCTTATCCTCTTGTGAGAGACCACTGAACTGGAAATCATTCTGATTTTGCTGGGCCATGTCTGAGAAAGAAAATACAGCAAATGCAAATCTGAATTCCCTTGCTGGGAATGGAGTGCAGAATTCCCAAAAAATACAGCCAAACACTGGCTAAAAATGCAACTCAAATCTCTATAATGTCTCTGTCAGAAGTCTGCCAGAGCATCCAATTTCTTCCAAAACCTGCCAAAAGTGCTTCAGAACACTTACAGAAAGACAGTGTGAACTGAAACCTGCAAAAATTGCTCTCCCAACACAGAAGCCCCAATTTGTGGCTTGAAATTGCAAGAAAGGGGCAAATGGTCTAAAAGCCCCAAATGTTGCATAAATTGCTCTCTACCTGCAAAAGCCCCAAATTTCTTCAAGGAAATTGCATCCAAAAGAGGGCAAATTAACTGAAAGCCCCAAATTTGCAATTTGTCTGCCAAAGCTCCAAATGTGCTCTCAAAAACTAAGCCAAACAATGGTTGTATGCACAAGAGCTTGACAAAACTCTTTCCAATATCCTCCTGCAAAGAAAACCCTGCAAAAATGCAACTTTCCAAGCCCACCTACAAAGTGACTAAATGTGAACGATGTTTCACCCTCAAACTGTACAGACTAACAGTACGGTTGAATGCAGCTGTACAGAACTGTACAGTGCAGCCTGTACGGTCGAAATCCGTACACCTGTACGGATGTACTGAATTTGTACGGACAGCTCAACGCAAGTGTACGAAACTGTACGGACAGAACTTGGTGCTGTGTACAGACAGAACCTGGCGAGGCTGTACGGCGAAATCGTACGGAAACATACGCTTGTACGGGCGACGGGCTGTACGGGCGATGTACGGAGGAACCTGATGGCACGGGCTTGTATGCACGGGATGGGCTACAGGCTGTACGGGCGACGGGCTGTACGGGCTGTATGGCTGTACGGGCGGAAGCTGCACGGTGCAGGAGTTGGTACGGATGGGCAGCAAGCTGTTGAGCTTGGAGCAGGGAGATCGCGAGCAAGGAAGCAGGGAGCAGGGTCAACCCGCTCTGATACCAAATGTGAGTTGCAGAGGGAGAGAGAGAGCAGAGAGCTGAAATCAATAGTTGCAATAGAAGAGTGTCATACAATTGAAGAGAGTGATAGGTGTGACAAAACCTTATCCTTCACTAACCCTAGTTAGTGAACTAACTGTGGTTAGGGGGAAAAACCTGTAAGTGAGAGAAAAGTGTCCCTAACCTACTTATTACATTACATTGGTCACTGCTAAATTATAACAATAATTCTAACAGTGAGTGGGTGCCTGTTCCAGAAAGACTGCCTTATGTGACTTTGCCGAGGGTTTGGAGGGCGAGAAGTCCGTGTCTGTACGTCGGCGTACTAGGGTGGACACTGGCTCAATGTCAATCTTTCGTGTCCACTTCATCATGCAGGAGACTTCCACCCTGAACAACTCCGCACACTTATGGAGTGGCCAAAAGTATGCCTGATCAACCTTTGCCTCAAGCGGCAATCTGATAACTCCTACCGCCAAACCACACATCGGCTTCTCCTGTGTGAAGCATAGCTGAAAATTCACCTCAGCACCATGGGCGTGCCAAAAGTCTAGTCCCTGTGGTGTGTCTGGGAGTCCTCTACGCTGATTGAGCCCCCTTTTCAGGGCTGCAAGATCACAAGCGTTACCTCTAGGGGTAGACGGTAAGAGTCTGGAATCTCTAGATAATTCCAGGGTCCCAATCTCCAGAAGTCCTTCGGTAAGGGACGCCTAGGCTGAAAATTGGGAGCTGCTGACTTGGAGGATGAGCCCCTTCCCTCTGGCTCCCCCCCGTGAATGGAGAGAGGGGACGGGATGCTGCAATGAGGAAGCGAAAGGGGGCGCTGTCTTACCCTTGTCCGCTGGCAGGGGAGGGGGGGGGCTGAAGAACCTGCGAAGGAGGTGGAGGGGGGGGGGGGCGGAGGGGAAGGGCGGGGGAGACGGAGGGAGGGGGACGGGTGGTGAGGATGACCATAATAGGAGGGGCGAGGGGGAGGGAGGGGGTGGGTGTGAACCCAAGAGGAAGGGGGGAGTGGAGAGGGAGAGGGATTTGGGGGGGGAGGGGGGCGGGGGGGAGAAGGGGACGACCACAAGAGGTCCCCCTGTTAATTAGGCTCGCCGGGGCCCTGAATCTGCTCCTCCTCAACCGCTGCCAGGCTAACATCCGCAACTTCTGCCATCGCAGCATCAGGAGCTTTTGGGGCTTGTTGTTGATACAAGGGTGAATGCGGATGTGGACCTCCATCACGGGAGGATCACCTGGTCGAGTAGTTGGCCCCTGCTGTTGGGGTGGGTGGGTCTTCAGGTATGGGCTCCTGTTGCTGCTCCTCCTCAAGTGCCTCTTGGAATACTCTCTCTCTCTCTCTCTCTGTGCGTCTACGCCTTTGCCTGCAGTGCTTTTGAGCTTGTTTGCTTGGTTTATTTTTTTTAAAAACCTAGGTCCAGTCCTCTTCTAAAGGGGTCACCCAAGGGGTCCGAGACTCCTGCTGCTCTTGTCTGGGGGGGTGCTAGGCTCTGGCCTACTGACTTTGCCTACTCTGTGGAGGTGGGAGGGAGGAGCTCGGCCTTGGCCGCGGGGGCAATCTCTGGCTAGGTGACCCATCTGTCTGCAATGAAGACAATGGCTTGGTAATCCATAAATCTCCACTCGCTGGCGAAGTATACCCCCTTCAAGATGAAAACTCTTTAATTATGATCAAATAAATGGTCAACTGTACTTTGACTTAGGATATTTATATTGTGGTGACAATGGTCGCTTTAACATGTGCTAGAGTGTCACTAAGGGAGTTCTCTTTGTACCATCCTCAGGGAGTCTCCAAACTCTGATCTTCAAAGCGTTGTTGTATCTAGCTGCATGTTCATTGATCTCTTCTTGAATATCCGCTTATTTATCTTTACATCAAACTCTATAGTTACTTCCTTTCTAACAGTTTGTACTTCAGTATGAACTAAATCTTTAACCGTAGAAACAGCTGGGGGGTAGGGGGGAAAGCCTTGTAGGACTTTGTGCTGGGGTTACGCTGCTATGAAACGGTGGCTACGGGCTGAGGCGGAGGGGAAGCACCAGACGGGGTGGCTAGGGACTGAGGCGGAACACCAGACGGGGGGCTACAGGAGAGCTACGGAGGGCTATGCAGCAGGCTACGGAGGGCTATGCGGGAGGCTACACAGGGGCTACGGGAGGGCTACATAGGGGATATGTGAGAACTTTCAGAGCTGGAGAGAGAAAGAATACACAGATGTACAGCCAATAATAGATCTCATATAGATGTAAAAGTCTATACAAAACAAGCTCCAAAGTGTACGTACACCTGCGGCAAGCTCTGCTGTTGCACTCTCTGATGCAGATCTCCTCCAGAATGCCGCATGCCTTTTCACCGGCTTCAGTAGTTGCTTCTGGTTGAGCTCTGCTTGCTGCTCCCTCCTGACAGTCTTGTGCTCCTGTTGTAGTTTAAGATATGCACTAAAGTCTGCTCGAATACAGGCTGAGGTCTGCTCCTGCATGTACTGTGAGAACCTCTACTGCTGCACCCAGCCACTCCTCTGCTCTCCAGTTCTGGAGAGAAGATCTGCAGACTGAAGTGGGCTGGAATGCCCAGCGACTCAACTTATTGCTGCTACCCTTTTATAGGGCTAGGTAATACCCTAGACTGCCTGATGCATTCCTCCAGCCAACCTAGCGCCACAGACCAGCCGACTTGGTCTGTGGATGTACTGACCTGCTGCTGCCTTTTGGCCTACAGAAGTTCTTATGCAGGTGCCTTATGCTGGCGCTTGACCAGTCCACCTGGAAAAGCAGCCGCTAGACTGTTTTTTTTCCTGCTCTAAAACAAGTTTTTGGCGGACGAAACGAGGCATCGGACTGAACTAGAGAAGGAGATGAATGCTGGAGCTACCTCAAAGGAAAGCTGGAGAGCTGAACGTGAGAATCAGGAACATGCACTGGAGCACCAAGCTTGTGGGTGTCTGGAAGCAAGTGCGGGAATGGGCTCTAGAGACGGAAGCACTCTGATACCAAATGTAGGAACAAAGTGGAGACAGGTTGTGAACACAAGTAAGCAAGAGTGCACACACCAGAAAGCTCCAATAGAACTGTTCAAATGAAACAATACAAGTACTTGGTATATATAGTATCCAAGTCTTGCTGCCCACATGGCAGCCTTAGTCCGTCTCCTACTGGTGCATATTCTACACATGTACATGCTAAGGTGTCATGATCTGGGGGCTTACAGGTGGGGCATTAATCAATCCTCCAAAAAACGTTTTTATTTAACTTCCATGAGTTTACCAAGGAAAGTATGTTTCCTTTATACCATATGCACATGTTGCAAGCTTTTGCACGCGTTTGCCAACAAATAGCAATGCAAAATCAACTGCTGCACAAATACACCAACACTAGAAGGAGGGATCTGAATCCTTATTCTTGTCAACATTTTGAGAGGGTTATGATGGAGGCCAAATGCACTTTCTCGATCACTGTGAAAAGGAAATTTTATTGATAAAGCCACGGCTAATTGTTATTTCGGACATAGTTCCAATCGTGCTCATTGTCTGCCCAGGGTCTTGTACTGTTCTCTGGCTGCACAGGCCACCTAAACACTGTCCAAAGGGTGTTCTTAAACTGTTTTCTGCAGGTTCAGTAGGGTTCAAAACCTCCAGATTGCTCAACGAAAACTCTGCTTCAAGATGGGTTATAGGTCATTGGAGCAGTGTGGAAGTTGGACCCTCCTTTTAAGTGTGGCTTGGTCCTTTTGCAGAATTATCAGTCTCCTGGAGAAGTACTTAGTTTCCACATCATCAGCTTTGTGATAGAGTCTGTTGTGTTGCAACTCAAGTGTTTCTGTACAACATGTGCTTCAGTATCTAAGAACGTCATGGCGTTTTGGAGGGGGGACTTCTTTGTGTTCTTGGGCTTATATATTTTATTTTAATAAGACATTAAAGAATGAGGTATTTAGTCTTCTTTGTGTTCTGATATCTTTTATTTGAAGAAGATTGAGTAAAGAACGGGGTATTTAGTCTTCTGAACCCCTCTCCTCTTTGTACCTTTTAGTGGTACAAGGTAAAGAACGAGGTATTTATTCTTCTGATGGCCCTCTCCTCTTTATACCTTTTCGTGGTATCAAAAAGTTTGGGTTTTTTAACAGCCTGTTTGACTTCAATAAACTGATCATCAGAAACGAGATTATACTTGATAAGATCTTTAAAATTGCGCTACAAGGTGGGAAGACATATGCCTAATATTGGGTGAGACTACTTTTTCCAAATAACTTATACCTTTTACATGTTTATTGGCAGTGAAAATACCAGAGATCTTTTGATAGAGTGTGCAGCAGCTAGATTGAAGCAGCATAAATTCTCAAAATTTGGAGAATCTTTACGCAGTTCCAGCCATCTTATTCTTTTGCACGGTCAACCTGGTCAGTATCGGGTTTCTTTTCCATTTATTGGTTCCATCATTCCTATATAAATGTTTCAGTTATATTTATCATATTGCTCCAACCGTCTGAAGGAGAAGAAATAATTTTGGAGTTCACATACCTTAAAAGCTATCACATTTCAGCATAATATGTAAGGTCCCTAGAATCCGTGTGGATGCTTTCCAGTCCATTCTTCTGATAGGAGTACTCGCATTCGCCCAACAGTGCACCATTTAGTAGTTTTGTGGAATCCTAGTTAAGAAAGGTTCAAGAACACCTTGTGCTTGAGGTGGATCTAATTCTGAGGAAGAGCCATGAGGCCTTCTCAAGGAAGCGACACGTGTGCGCGCGTACACACAGACACACGTGAACACATTACTCAGCACTGTGTGACATGAGAACACATACAGGCACTTTGTTTCGATAATCGTGTATCTTGTACTGGTCCCATAGCCTCCAAAGGATGATACAAGATCTATTTCTATATATATTCCTCAAGTGTGTGAGCAAGTTGGAAGGGATAATTGTATATCCGAGCCTCGTATGGGAATTATAAGGCGGAAAGAAGTCTACAAATTACGAAGCTGAACAACTTTTGAGGATAGGCTGTCAACCAAAGCCTGATGATAGGCAGCACCTCAACGGGCCATATGTCTGCAGAAATGGCATCTTTAGCAACAGATTAGTCAGTGAAAGGGTTCTGATAAGAATATCAATGAGGTAAAGTTCTTGCTGCCATCAGAACCAAGCTCAGGTATTTGAACTGGAGGACTCAAAGCAACTTTCCTCTGCAACTTTTGATAGCTTTGGCTGCTGTAGACTTTTTCCCAGGAGTTAGCAGACCTTAGCCTCTTGAAAAGCTAGGCAATACTTTCTGACATGTATATGAATGAGGTAAAGTCCTTGCTGTCATCCTTGCTGTCATCAGAACCAAGCTCAGGTATTTGAACTGGAGGACTTAAAGCAACGTTCCTCTACAACTTTTGATAGCTTTGGCTGCTGTAGACTTTTTCCCAAGAGTTAGCAGTCCTTAGCCTCTTGAAAAGCTACGCATCCTACATATGGAAAGTGTAGAGGAGTTGAAACTAGGAGTGGGAGGGACAATCACAATTCGCATGGCCTCTCTAGGAAAAGGTTCCTGCCCATATCGATTTGTTTTAGTCTGATCACGGGGTAAAAGAATCATGTGCAAGCTTCGTTTGGGTGAAAAAAAGGAAAGGAGGTTGGGATGGAACCAATTCTTTCTTTAGTTGAGCCCACTACCGTAACCCTGTATCATAGTTTCCCTTTTTAGAATGTCTATCCTTGGTATTAGTCACCTTTTCAGAGCTTAAGGACTAATATAGCTGAATTTTATGCCTAGAAGTCTAGGATGAGGCTTATCTATATTGCAATTTAAGAGAAGGAATAAGGATGTGCGGATGACAACCCTTCTGCCAGTTATGGGTTCAGTAGAGTGGTAAAGAAGGCATTATGATTTATGGGCAATGATGGAGATTTACTTTTGTTCCTAGAACCTCTTGCAGTTGCCATGACAGCTCACCTCAGAGCCTTCCAAAGAGGATCAAGAAGCAGTGAGACTCCAGGTACAAGTGATGAATCCTATAGGTCACAAAAGGAGATAGACAGAGCCAGCTGACTTTATTCAAACTTTGTGTTGATGAGGGTGAATGAAGGTTTTAGCCATTATTTGATGCAGCCTTTGTTGAAGCATGAAACAATGTCAAAGGGATGGCTCACACACATTTAAGTACCCATTTGTCTTGTCCCACTGTGATTCTGTCGGGTTTCCTTTCCACTGCCTCTATGAGCTACCAAGATGACTTGTTTTTACTTATCCAGTTTGAAGGACACTTATACAAAAGACAGAACCTTTGATTTTCTTCTATTTAACTTCCATATATTGGTTTTCAGGAACAGAGATCTATCAGGAAGTGCTGGTGAGGGCACTTGCACGCCACCTTAAAGTATCCTTATTGGTGCTTGACAGGAACTTTTTAGCTGCAAAGGTTGGCTTTACTTTTACTTGGCCAAGTTGTTTGATGTAATTCCTTTTATCGCTGCTGTAGGAATTTTCCATGGAAGTGAATGGAGTTTTGCAGTAGTTTCTTTAGTTGATATTCCTAAGTTGCTTTTGAAAAGGCCTGTGGATCTTTTAAAATAAAGTTTTGCAAATTGCAGGAGCTTAAGGAATCCCAGATTTCAGGGTTTTTGCTTGATGATGATGATGATAACAAAGGGACTGCCCATAAAACATGGCAAGTGGGCAAAAATGGCAAAGCTGAAGATGAGAGCATAAAGGCTGCGGAAAATCTGGTGCAATGTCTTCTACAGCCCTCATAGCATGGGTTTTTGCTTTGTGCTTATTTCTCGCCAAAACTCCAGAAATTTGATGTTGCAGCTTTAGATGTTAATTCATATGGGGATTTGAGGCTAAAAATCTGTATTCACTCTACATCCGTTTATAGAAAGGAGATGATCTAGGAACACACATTACTGATTTAAGTTTTGGTCCTTGCCAGTCTTACAAGCCTCTTGGGTAGGTAGAACAGACTAAGCCTTTATTTGCATGCCTGCATTTTCTTGTTGATGTATTTTCATGCTTACATGTCATAGTTCAATCCCTGGACAATTCCTTTAGACAACTATGGATTTAGACGGAAAGGCTTTCTAGTTTATGGTGGACTTATTGTTTCATTTCTTTCAAGTCTTCAGTTTTTTCTTACGGAATTCTGTTTTTTTTTCTACTCCAGGTTGTTACTAGTACACTCTTAGGTAGGTGCGCCTTTCAATGATTTCAATGTATTTGTTTACCCTCTTGGGTTGTGAGCTGACAATAGTAGATTTGTTTCTATCCATGTCTCTTCTCCTTTCCTTGTTTTGAAACTGATTTTACACACACACAGAGACTTTTTTACAAAGAAGAAACTGTTATGTGAGACAGCTTCAAGGGACGATATGCCGACCCTGGCAAATGAAATATCCAGTCTTGAATCCGATCCTGAATTTCCAAAGGAGGTATCAGAATATAAGGTTGAAGCATAAGAGTAATAAGATACCAACAGGACGGTAATGCATGCCAAGACTGAATTTTGCAGGAGCCTGAGGAAAAGAAAGAGGGATCCCATCAGCATGAATCACATCTGCAACAGAATGGATTCCCTTAATACTCAGAAAATAAGAACTTTGAGGCTCTTGCAAAGCCAACGAAGGGGAAAATGCTCTCGACCAATGTATGCTTTCAGAACGTAAAGAATTGCCCTGTAAAGAATCCTTGCCATTCCATTTAAAGTGAGATAGAATATATTTCTAGTCGATCAACATTTTGGAGATCAGTGGGCAGCCTTTGATTTTTCCCTCAATAGAACCTAAAATAAAATCCCAGGGAGTAGGTTGCCAATACCCAAAGGTAGGGGTAGTAAGTTGAGAGGCTCTTGCAAAGCCAACGAAGGGGAAAATGCTCTCGACCAATGTATGCTTTCAGAACGTAAAGAATTGCCCTGTAAAGAATCCCTGCCATTCCATTTCAAGTGAGATAGAATATATTTCCAGTCGATCAACATTTTGGAGATCAGTGGGCAGCCTTTGATTTTTCCCTCAATAGAACCTAAAATAAAATCCCAGGGAGTAGGTTGCCAGTACCCAAAGGTAGGGGTAGTAAGTTGAGAGAGCAAGTGACGCATCATGGCAGCCCATGGCTGAGAACCTTGCATAAGTTGCAGCATCATTTTGGCTTTATGAGCAAGAACATGTACATGAAGATTTAGAATATTAAGTCCTCCATGCATCTTGGGAGAACATAAATGCTGCACTGAAAGTAACCATAAGCTTTTTTTGCGATGTTTAGAGCGCTAAAAGGCTTTCATAACTAGAGAGATGAAGGCTGAAAGATGCTCTTTGTTGAGCATGATCAAGGGCAAATAAAACTGAACGTATGCCATAAGAATGGAATACGTAGCCTAACATGCAAAGGCCAGGCAAGTTTCCAGTATTCAAGATTCTTCTTCAGTTTTGCGAAAACCCAATCCGATTGTTGTCGACGAGTAATCATCCAACCAAGAGGATAGCCCAAGTGACGAACCAGATGATTTGGTTGAACAATTTCCCCAGGCCAGAAGAGAGAATGCCATTCCTTGGAATGCAAAGGTAACAATTTGGATTTCTGAAAATTAACATGAAGTCCAGCAGCCAAACCAAAAAGAGAGAGTGCTTGCATGAGAGAGGATAAATCCTGCCGAGTATTCCTTGGAGTAAAAAAAGAATCATCAGCATATGCTTGAGAAATTAGCGTACCACTGCCAGGAATGGCCAAACCATGAAGCTATTGCCACCAGATGATCCATATATTGAAGCATGGGATGGGTAGCAATAGCATAAAGCAATGCACTAAGTGGATAGCCCTGATGAATTGAGCACCGGAGAGTCCATGCTTCAGAAATATCTCTCGAGAGTATTCAAGCAGTCTTACTATCATTGTAAAGCCAATAAATAATATTCTGCAGTTTTTGACTAAAACCCAAGACATGCATAGTCTGTGAAATGAAATCCCATTGAATTGTGTCAAAAGCTTTAGCAATGTCAACCTGTAATAGTAAAACATCTTGCTCTGTATATTTGGCATATTCTATACCGACATATGCATTAGCAATATTATTTGTGATATGCCGTTGTAATTGGCCTCCAATCAGTCAGGGATTCACATATATTCTTTTTCGAAATGAGCTTGACAATCCCTTTTTTCCATGAATCAGGTAGATGCTGATTTTTCCAAGCAGAATTGATCATGCATAAAAGACGCTGCTTAAGAATGTTCTAGTATGCAAGAAAAAACTCAACTGTGAGACCATCCCTTCTAGTTCAGTAGCCTGCATAGGAGAAACAATGGGAGAAACATATTGAACGAGAGCATTCCTGTAATGTTCTAGCCGAGATAGCATGACCTCGGAAAGATCGGTGGGCATTTTCTCTTAGATGACCAACTTTTGTAATAGTTAATGTGCGTAAATGAAATGGTCAAGAGAAGTAACTGCCAAGGTCCTAGGTGAGGGTGAAATGGCATTGACTAGGTAGTTCTGAGTGCTAAGGCCTAGGTGCACCTAAATGTGCAATCATGCCAAGGGGCAAGTGGTTTTAAATGTGCCCCAAGAGAGGGGTAAATGGTGCACCAAGTGGAAAGGCTAAAATGATGACATTTGGCAAGGGGAACTATCTAGGGAAATGAGGGTCTCGTGGATATGCATGAGGAAAAGAAAGGAACGTATGAATCAGAACACATATGTGATCTACGAGAGAAGGCTGGGTGGAAAAGATAGATGCCATAGCCCGTGATCTGTGTGTGTCGTGAAGAGGAGATAGAGTTTGTATCAGTTGGTATCAGAGCCGAGGCTACGAAGGAGATGGAAGTGGGATCGTCGAACGACCTCAGCGCCAAATCGACGGACTGACTGTTGGTGTAACGTGGTGACGACGGACAAATTGGCCTATGTATCGTTTGGCGTAGACTATCTTGACGGAGATCTCATACGGGCCTTTGACGAATTCGGACGTTATCTACGACGCACGAGGCTTCTGTTCGTGGTTGGAGGTTGGGGGTCACGTAAGGCGGCGGCTGGTAACCTGCGATGTCCTTGAATTTGGAGCGGAAGGTTCATGGATAGTCCTTCGACGTCGGTACTGGGTGGCTGACCAGATAAATACGAAGCCACGGGAAGGTGATGGACTGGGCGCTACAGCAATCGTGACGTGGACGTTCGTGTGCGAAGGCGTAGGATCGACGCACCTTTGCTGCAGGAACGTGATCCGTCAACGAGTTACGGGACCTCCTCTAGTCAGCGCATTATCTACCTCGTGGGATGTTGACGGACGACTGCGTGCAGATATTAGGAGGTGGAACATAACGAAGGCCTGGGATCATAGTTAACGTAACGAAGACTGTACGGGACGGGACCTGGTTGACAAGCACTTACGTTCATTTACGCAGGCCTCCCTCCATCAGAGCGCTGTCGTCTATAGCTTACAGAGATCCTGGTTGATTGACGGTGTAACAAGAAAAACAGGAAGAGTCGTCATCGCCATTGTCTGCCAGTTTTTCGTACCTAATTGACATTACAGGTCCAGAAGGTCGCAGGTGAACCGACGCGCATCAGAGGCGCTTTGGTATCTTTAACGGTGGAAGGAAAAGATGGTGGTTAGCCCAGGATGGTTAAAACCCGATCGTTGAACTCGGGATATATATAAAAAACGAACCAGAGATAAATACGACAAAGAGGACCAATCGAAAGTTCGAGGAGAAATCAGGGAGCACCTTCTTTCGATACAGTTTTTATATATGGTCCTGTTATTTCTGCACCGTAAAAGAACGTACAGAGTATTATATAATTGGGAGTTTAGGGCGCAGGAGAAAGAAAAACAGGAAAGCAGAATAGAAAAGAAGTGTATATATATCTTTTATTTGGGTTCTAGAAAAGACTGAAAAAAAAAAATCCCATTTTTACTTTTGAAACTATGGAGGCAGAAGGGCAGAATTCTAGGGTGAATCCTAGTGAGTCTAGAGCACAGTCTGCACAACAAATGTCACATCACACAGCACCTACTTTGATCGATAGGATTTCGATATTAGAAGATGCTTTACAGCAGATTATGAACCGATAAGGGCAAAGCTCCAGCAGAGCCAGAGCCGAGTATACATTCATTAGAGCGCGCAAGGGTCAAAGTGCCTAATATCGCTAATTATAGACCGGAGAAGTACGCTGGTCGGATGACCGAGCGCAGCTCTGATGTGATCGAGGTTTGGTTACACAAGTGGGAAGAAGCCTTCGCCATTTGTGAAATTAGATCTGATCTAAAGAAAATCCGTGAGGCCACACACCTGTTTATTGAGGCAGCGGATAGATGGTGGATAAAGCAATAGAAGGATCAAGTTGCTCCTACCACCTGGGAAGGGTTTAAACTTTAAAGCTGAATTTAAGAAACACTTTCTCCCACCTGATGAAGAGTCCCAAGCTTGGGATGCTTATAGAAATCTTCGTCAGAGGAGTTTGTCGGTGGCAGAGTACACCGACAAATTCAGGGAATGTGTCGTGAAAATAACAGACCCTCTCCCTATGTTGGTTCAGTTAAAAGACTATATCTATGGACTGAACGACAAGATCAAAATGGAAGTTCGGGCTAAGTATGTGACTACATTAGATGAATCTATTGCAGTAGCCCTGAACTATGAGGATGCCAGAGGCAGATCTGGTGGATTTGTGCAGGTAGGGACTCAGTATGAGTACCCGAAAAAAGGGGGATTTCAGAGGAAATGGACTTCAAAGACAAGTGTCTCGCAGCCAAGTGGCCAAACCAAGCAGGTGAAGCCGGTTGAGGGACCAGTAAAAACAAGTACCACCGTTGGGGTGAAAAGGAAAATAACTCCAATGGCAGCCCGGGCTTGGTCAAAGTCCTCGTTGACCCTTGAACAAAAAGAGAAAGCTAGAAAAGAAGGATTGTGCTTCGGCTGCGGCCAAACTTATGCAAGATATACCATAAGGGATGGTATGCTAGTTAGAAATGGCAAGGTGGTAGTACCTAGTCAGAATGATCTCAGGCAGAGAGTCATTCGACAATGCCATGATAGTCTGTGTGCGGGACATCCAGGGGTCGAGAAGACATATGATCTCGTGAAGCGAGATTTCTTTTGGCCAAAGATGAAAAAGCATATTCATGAATATGTGACACGGTGTTTCTTGTGTCAGGTAAGCAAGGCCGAGCGGGTGAAGCCACCCGTACTTTTACAGCCCTTGAAAATACCACTGAGTAAGTGGGAGAGCATTTCCATGGACTTTATTGTAGGGCTGCCTACGACCCAAGGAGGATATGATTCTATCCTGGTGGTGGTTGATCGTCTAACCAAGATGGCTCACTTCATTCCGACTAGAGAGTCTGTTAGTGCCCCGCAAGTGGTGAATTTGTTCATTAGACATATATTTCGTCTGCATGGATTGCCTAGATCCATAGTGTCAGACAGAGATGTCAGATTTACCGGTCATTTTTGGACAGCGGTATTTGAGACACTCAAGACTGAGTTGGGAATGAGTAGTGGGGATCATCCTGAGACGGATGGTCAGACGGAGAGAGTCAACCAGACTTTAGAGGATATGCTGAGGGCATATGTGTCATTGAGGCAACATACGTGGGACAAGTGGTTGCCATTGTTGGAGTTTGCCTACAATGATAGAAAACATTCATCTACCGGGTTCAGTCCGTTTGAGCTGAACTATGGTTATAGACCAGTCAATCCAACTATAGTTGGAGTACCTCAGAAAGTGCCTAGTGCCGCGAAGTTTGTGGTTCAGATGCGGGAGATGCTAGCACTTGCGAGAGCTAATATCTGCCAGGCTATGGATAGAGCCAAGGTGTATGCGGATGAAAACGGGTCTATAAGGGTATTTAAGGAAGGGGAAAAAGTTTTTCTCAGAGTTCCTTCGCACTCGAAGTCGTTGACTTCAGGAGAGTGTGCTAAGTTATCACCTCGATACTGTGGGCTGTGGCTAATTCTAAAGAGAATAGGCAGTGTAGCCTATAAATTAGAATTGCCATAGGGGTGTAAGGTGCACCCGGTTTTTCATGTTTCGCGCTTAAAGAAATTTTTGCATACAGGTGACTCACTAATCGAAGGTGTGGTTTTGTTTTAGGAGATAGAGGATATTGCAAGGCGCAAGCCAACAAGAATCCTGGACCGAGGAACAATGCAAATACGAAATCGGAAGATACCCACGGTATTGGTTGCATGGCATGGTCAACCTCTATCGGAAGCTACCTAGGAATCCGTATACGAGTTACGGAGAGTGTTCCCAGATTTCATCATCGAGGACGCTGATGCTTGAAGAGGGAAGGAATGTTATGTTCTAGCCGAGATAGCATGACCTCGGAAAGATCGGTGGGCATTTTCTCTTAGATGACCAACTTTTGTAATAGTTAATGTGCGTAAATGAAATGGTCAAGAGAAGTAACTGCCAAGGTTCTAGGTGAGGGTGAAATGGCATTGACTAGGTAGTTCTGAGGGCTAAGGCCTAGGTGCACCTAAATGTGCAATAATGCCAAGGGGCAAGTGGTTTTAAATGTGCCCCAAGAGAGGGGTAAATGGTGCACCAAGTGGAAAGGCTAAAATGATGACATTTGGCAAGGGGAACTATCTAGGGAAATGAGGGTCTCGTGGATATGCATGAGGAAAAGAAAGGAACGTATGAATCAGAACACATATGTGATCTACGAGAGAAGGCTGGGTGGAAAAGATAGATGCCATAGCCCGTGATCTGTGTGTGTCGTGAAGAGGAGATAGAGTTTGTATCAATTCCTGGCTTGAAGAACATCTTGTGAAGGGAGATCTGCCATCCCAAATTGACGCGAAAAATGATCAACACATGCTGCAGCAAGTTGTGCTTTTGAAGAAGTCCAAACCCCATCAGGCATAAGAGCACGACAAATATTTGAAGATTGCCTCTTGCAATGCAAACTTAAAAAAAATTCTTTGGACGAGCATCATTTATCTAGAAAGGCCTTTTGTCTTGATCTTGTCTCCCACTTAGAGATTTTCCTATGATCATTACTTTGGAGACAATGTTGAGCTTGACATAAAGAGGAGCTTTCATCCATGGAGAGAGTGTGAAAAAGAAGGAGAGCAGGAGTGAGCAAGAGAGTGAGCTGAACATATGTCACTCAATAGTGGACTGAAACTGAAGTAAAGTACAAAAGAGAGATGAGGGATTTTGTCCAAGTGACAATAGGTCACTCAATAGTGGACTGAAACTGAAGTAAAGTACAAAAGAGAGATGAGGGGTTTTGTCTAAGTGACAAAACCCTATCTAATCACTAACTGTAAATAGGGATTAGACTGTGGTTAGGGGAAAAAACCTGGAGGGAAAAGTGCGCAGCGTGCCTAGCCCACTTATTACATTACATTGGCCACTGCCTAGAATATGATAATAATTCTAACACCCCCCTGCAGTGCCAATGTGGTGTACAAGGTAATGATCAATCACCAAAAGGAGATAAGTTTAGGCACTGCAAAATGCCTCAAACTTCTCACGTGGAAGTACTTTGGTAAAGATGTCTGCAACATTGTCATGTGTTGACACATAGATCATACTGATCTCCCCTGCATGCAACTTCTCTCTGACATAATGATAATGAACCTCAATGTGCTTTGTGCGAGCATGAAACACATGATTCTTTGCCACTGCTGTAGCACTCTGACTATCATTGAGAATTGGAGAAGGACCCTCCCATAAGAGACAAAGACCAGCGAACAAACGTCACAGCCAAACACATTCAACTGTCGCTGTGAAAGCTGCCCTGTACTCAGCTTCACATGAGGAAGTAGCCACTGTAGATTGCTTCTTGCTCAGCCAAGAAATGCAAGCTTTGCCCTAAAAGAAACAATTACCACTAGTGGACTGCCTGGCATCATAGTCTCCAGCCCAATCTGAATCATTGTAAGCATGCATCTGCAAAGTCACCCCCCTGGGAAACATCAAGCCATAAGACTTTGTGCCTTGCAAATAACGGAAGATGCATTTTACAGCCTGCCAATGTGTTGACTTTGGGTTGTGCATATATCTGCTCACCTGAGATACTGCGTATTGAATAACAGGCCTAGTATTCCACAAATAAATGAGGCATCCAATAGCCTGGCTGTAAAGTGTGACATCCATTGATTCACCAGCATCATACATAGTAAGCTTCAGCCCTGGCTCCATGGGAGCGGCTGTAGGCTTACAATCATGCATGTTGAACCTATCCATGAGCCTTGTCCTTTAGTGCTAGCCTTCATCATGGTTGAGTTTGCCCTTCACCTCCGGAGTGCCGATAGAAACTCCGTACGAACACTTTGTATAAAACGATGCTCAAGTATGTGTGGGTGTGTGGATTTGTATGTGTGAGCATATTTTTATACTATGGTCTACACCCACTGTTGGGCGTTGATGACATCAGTGGGTATGTCATAGTAGCTAGTCCCTGCTATGGGTGATGGAGTTTATGGTTTTCAATCTTATGAGTGACTATCGTCAGATTGAAATTGCACTATGTTGTGTTTTTAGAGGATTAGTTTGGGATTGTTTCTGGATTCATCTAGGTATATACTTGCATTGAGACATAACGATGCCTCTCTTGTCTTGTATAAACTGGATCCTCAAATTAAAATTTAACATGCCCAAATCTGTCATGTCAAATTCAGCTTTCAACTCAGCTTTGAAATATGCAATTATTTGCTCATTTGACCCTGTGAGCAGCATGTCATCCACATAAAGAATGATGACCAAAATATCCCCCCCATCCTTCTTGATGTAGAGGGTGCTTTCCGTGGGACTATTATGTAACTCCTTACTTGTCAGGAATGCATCAATCTTGGCATACCATGCACCTGGGGCTTGTTTTAGCCCATATAAAGCTTTGCTAAGCTTACAAACTTGAAATGCATTGCTAGAAAGTTCAAATCCAGGAGGCTGTTTGACATAAACCTCTTCCTGCAAATCCCCATTAAGGAAAGCTGTTTTTATGTCCAATTGATGGACATTCCAAAAAGAAATTTGCAACCATAGCAATAACTGACCATATGGTGGTCATCCGGGATGTAGGAGCAAAAGTCTCCTCATAATCTATGTCCTTTTTTTGTGCATAGCCTTTGGCAACCAGCCTTGCCTTGTACCTGTCCATGGACCCATCTGGCTTCCTTTTCACCTTGAAAACCGACTTGGTACCAATGGCATGCTTACCTGGTGGCAAATCCACGACATCCCAAGTCTGATTTTTCTCAATGAACTGCAATTCATTGTGCATGGCATGCATCCAATGCACATTATCCTTTGCTTCTTCAAAGGAGCTAGGTTCTTCCTCATCAAGAGGAGTACTTGCATAAACTATCTTAACCGAAAGAGCCCCCCCTGCGTGCCTTATTGCACTACGAGTCCTGCCAGGCAATGGGGCCTCAAGCCTACTCTCCTTGAGAGTCTGTAGCAACCAATTCAGGACTGTTTTAGCTGTGTTTATCTCTTGAATCTCTTACTTGAGAACCTCATCCATACCCTGTGGAGGTACAAAATCAACTTGTGGCTGAATCGGGGCATGTGGATCAAGAGGAGGTTGCTGTAAATTCTGATTTTCAGCATGAACCTCAGCTAGGGAACCAAATGCTATAGGAAGCATCCCCTCAAAACATCATTTGAAGAAGCTGGAATTGTAAATTTAGCATGTGTATGTGTTGAATTTTCAGAAAATATAACATCTTTTTTGACAAAAATCTTGTGAGAAGCAGGATTGTAGAGACGATAGCCTTCACTTTGTGCAGTATCCCCCCCTCTGTCTGTGCAAAGTGTCTGCACCTTGAGTCCTGTCTCATTCTTAACCATAGCCAGAAAGTGTTTGAAATGCATAAACACTTTTGATTTTACCTTAAGACCATAGACCCAAGTGTAGTTGGTGAAGTCATCCATGAATGTAACATAATGTTTCAAATGCATAAACACTTCTGATTTTGCCTTAAGACCATAGACCCAAGTGTAGTTGGTGAAGTCATCCATGAATGTAACATAATAAAGATAATCTCCAAAAGCAGGTGTCCTCATGTGACCGCAGACATCACTGTGAATGAGCTGTAATTTGCGTGTAGCTTTCACTACACCATCCTTCTTGAAAGGGAATCTATGCATCTTGCTAAGGATGCAACCCTCACATGCATGAGGAGGAGGTGACTCTAAAGGAGGCAATGCATCAACCATAGCATGCTTATGAAGTGTTATTAAGCTGCCATAGCTCATGTGCCCATACCTGGCATGCCATAACTTCGCACTGTGCATTGCAGCAGTGGGAGTGCTCACTGATAATGCAAGATCGGATCTTTTCTCATATATATCAAGCTGAAAAAGACCCTGATACAAAGTGCTAGACAACATCAAAGCATAGTCATTCTCTTTGTCTTTGACTGCACACTTAGCATCAGCGAATACAACCTAAAATCCTCCTCTATTGAGAGAGGACAATGAAAGTAAATTCTTCTTTATACCTGGCACATAGAGAACATTTGAAATTCTGAAATCTGTGCCATTAGTGGATGTGAGAATAATGTCCTGGACTCCACACACTGAATAAGAAGAATTATTTGCACAAGTCATCTTCTTTTTAGTAGGTGGAGGATGCAGAGATGCAAAAAGGCTCTTCTTAGAAGTGATGTGCTTAGAAGCACCACTATCAAAATACCAACTATTCAGTGTCTCTTTGACACTGAGAGAGCATGCATCCTTTGAGGGATCATAACTGCAAGTCAAGAAAGCATAAGGGTCATCCTCAATAGTGGTTGTAGCATCTGAACTACCCACTGAAAAATCTGAAGTGCAAGATAGATAAACATAGTGCTCTTTCACAAAGTTGGCTGTAACCTCTCCCCCATCATGTGAATGAGGAGCTGATGCATCTGACACAGCCATACTTGAATCCCTTTTCTTTTCTTTAGCTATGCGCTTCTTGCGTTCACCAATATAATGACCTGG
This sequence comes from Dipteris shenzhenensis, assembly GCF_047967505.1. NCBI lineage: Eukaryota > Viridiplantae > Streptophyta > Polypodiopsida > Gleicheniales > Dipteridaceae > Dipteris > Dipteris shenzhenensis. The sequence continues at coordinate 39,301,891 of NC_141617.1, forward strand.
CTTCTTGCAGTAGTGTGTGTCGGCTGATTGGCATGTTGCTTTTGTTGCCCTTTTCCCTTGGGCTTAAACTTAGAAAGCATGCTCGCCAGCCCGTGTTGCCATATTTTTTCGTGTTTCCTCTTCTTGCAACAGAAATCCTACCAACTCATGAAAAGAGAGCGGATTGCTGCCCCCCCTCAATGACAAATTCAGCGAGGTGTGGAAACCAAGATAGGACTCAAGAACATAATTCAGAGTGGTGGTAGTCATCTTTGAATTTGGAATGACTTCATCAATATTCAGCAGTTGTTTCCTCAAATCTTGAAGCTTTGTGAGGTGAGTATTCATGGAATCTCCCTCATCCATATGCGTATGAGAAAGCTCTCTCTTCAAAAAGGAAACTCTGGCATCATTTCTTGCTGCAAACATACTGTCCAATATCTCCCAAGCTACGTTTGAGGTCTTGCATGACTTAATGTGAGGGATAATGAACCTCTTGACAGACAGAGAAATCACTGATAGAGCTTGTGCATCCCTAGAATCCCATCTTTTCTGTTCTGCTGTGGGAGCCCTTGGAGCAGCAGCTCCAACTACTTGTGCTAGATTTTGACCTCTACTCTACCCTTGCCTGCAGCTGTAGGAGTGTAGGCATTGTATCTGGCCTTGCTTCATCTCCATTGACATAATCCCAAAGATGTCTGCCAACCAAGATGTTGTGAACCATAAAACTCCACAAGGAGTGGTTGGTGCCATCCAACTTATCCTCCTGTGTGATGACGCCAAACACCTCATTGGGATTGTTCTGAGCCATTTTTGCCAGATAAACTAAAAATTACAGCAAATTGAACAAGTAAAATTCCTTCGTGGGATGCAAAATGCACAAGTAAAATGTGCCAAAGAAAATTTGCCCACAGTGACAAATACTGTCACAGCCTATCAAAGACTCGAAATGCACCACAATGCTCTGCTAATTGCCCAAAAGTTTGCAAAAAGTGGCAAAAGTCTGCAAATTGACTCACGCTGAGTCCAAAACTCTTTGCAAACCTCCAAAATGCTCTTTCAAGTGCAAATTTGCAACCCAAATGCAAAAGCCCCAATTTCTTGTGGGAAATTGCATACAAAAGAGGGCAAATTGACTGAAAGCCCCAAATGTTGCAAAATTTGTATCCTGTTTGCCAAAGCCCTAAATTTCACTGCAAAATTGCAGTGTAATAGCAAAAGCCCCAAATTTCTTCAACTCCTACAAACTAACTGCAATGTCTGCCCACGAATACAAAATGCCCCAAATTCACAGCCAAACAATGACTCAATGCACGAATGCCTGCCAAAGACTACCTGCACAGAAGACCTTTTTTTCACAACTCCTGCAATGCACGGAGAACCATACAGACTCGTACGGAAGCAGGAATGTGTACGGAATCAGGACTGTACGGTGCGCTGACAGCAGGTGTACGGAAAGTACGGGCTGACCGTACTGTTGTACGGACGAGCATCGTACGGATGGTGGTGCTGATATAGGTACGCATTTGTACGGGCTGACTGTACGTAATGCAGTACTGAAACTGGCACGTGTGTATGGGCGTTGTCAGGTACGGAATCTGTACTTGTACGGATGGCGGCGGCGTACGATATGTTTGTGGGAGCCACATGTACGGAATGAAGGTACGCACGACGCCAAAATTGAGCAAGACCGTACGGTGGTACGGAATTCGTACAGTCGTATGGACTGTATGGAATGGTGATCTCGAGCTGAAGCGGGCTGAAGTACGAGAGCTGTACGGACGGGAGCTGAGAGCAGGTGCAAGAGCTGGGGGTAGGTCCGGGAAGAAACACTGCTCTAATACCAAATGTGAGAAAGAAGAAGAGTACGAGTGAGCAAGAGAGTGAGCTGAACGTAGGTCACTCAATAGTGGACTGAAAATGAAGTAAAGTACAAAAGAGAGATGAGGGGTTTTGTCTAAGTGACAAAACCCTATCTAATCACTAACCATAGTTAGGGATTAGACTGTGGTTAGGGGGGAAAACCTTTATGAGGGAAAAGTGTCCCTAACCCACTTATTACATTACATTGGCCACTGCCTAGAATATGATAATAATTCTAATAGAGAGGCTGAAAATGGGTGAGCTCAGTTAAAGATTGGCAAGTTTGTTTTGCTTGAACTACATTTTCCCACAGAGTCTTCATGTAATTCTTACCATAGGTCCTGATAACAGATTGCATGTGAGCAACAAAAGCATCCCAAGCATAATCTATATCAATAAGGCTTTGAGAGGAAAGAGGCTGACATGCATCAGAAACCATGTCTTTGTAGACATTATGCTGCAAGTAACTGTTGTTTACAATGAGCAACCTTCTATGAGATAATCGATCATCTGGTATATCATGCAATGATATTCTCAGCCAGATAGGAGCATGATCCAAATAATCCACCCACATTTTTAAAGTAAGATTGTCATAATGCTGTGGATTAATCCTCTACCAATGATCCAGGCGTGCTTGATAAGAGGAGACTGCATTGTGTTGAAAAGTGAAGCCTGGCATATAAGGTAGAGATTCTTTCCATAAGTCAGTCAAATGACGCTGAAGTAAGAGCTGAGACCAATGATCTTTTTCAAATGCCAACATATGAGTGCGTCCAGTTGTATTATCTCCAGGTTGAGGGGCATTATTAAAATCTCCACATATGAATGCATGATAATGCCAGGGATAGCTCTGCATATCCTCCCAAATTTTGGCTTCAGCATGAAATATCATTAAAAGCCACTCCCGAAAAATAATTCTGTCGAGCATAGAAAATATCATAACCATGAAAGTGTCCATGCTGTCCTACATACATGTGCTGATTGTGCTCTTGAAGAGCTACAATGTGAGGCTGTAATTTATTGAGATACACCCAAACTAATTTCCATTTCCTAGTATCACACAAGCCCTGTACATTGAGAGTCCAGCATTTAATATGTGACAACATATTTACAATATATGTACAGCTGAGCCCAAAATGCAAATCAAGTCTGCATATCCACCTCAGGATTAGGGGCCCTATCTTGAGGTAGCACCATTGCCTTTGGATAGGACAACAAAGTAGCAATGTCCTCCTCCGGGAAAAGAGTATGATTGGCTGTGACAAGTAGCCCAAGTAATGCCTACAACTGAATTTTGTTCAAGGGTGTGACCATTGGAGGAAGGCCCATTCCAAGTGCGAGGAGGTAGAGGTCTCCTAGCTGCAACAGTTTTCGTGGAGTCTGCCAGACTTCCGGCAAAGTCTTCTCTTTTTCTTTTATTTAAGAAGTAGAGGGGAGTGAAGCAGTAGCATTTCCATTTGAAACAGCCAATGCTTTGCCTTTATCTTGAGCAACATATACATGCCGAGTACCTTTGTTCGTAATCACAGGATTGTCGGGAAAATCCTTATTTTGCATGTGAACAGGCATAGAGTCTTGTGCCATTTTTTGCACACGCAAGGGGAATTGTGAAGCCATATGCCCAAATTTCTTACATTCAAAAACAAGTGCCCGCAAACAAACCCCATTTCAGCTTGTAGAAGGCACTACCCATTGCAACATTATTTATTGTAACAGAGTAGGACTTGGGAGTGGGATTATCAGTATCCCATAAGATGCAGAATCTGTTGGAATTCCTATTTGGCCTTGGAGGGCAAACTACTTTGCCCAAGGATGCTGCAATTTTAGGCAAAAGTGAAGCCAGACACTGTGGGAAATCCACCACCTCCACCCAAACCGGACATCTATAACGCATAAGAGCGTGATAATCCCTGGTTGGTGACCAAGGGAGGGCATGTACCATTTGCTGTCCAAAGTAAAGAGGAGAGTGCTCCAAAAGCATCTGTTTGTGTCGCTCATTTGTCATAATGACCTTAAAAAAACCTCTTGCTGCATAATGCACTTTTCGAACATAAGAACCCCTAAGTGTAGCAGTCAGCCACTTGCCAACATTTGCAGCAACATGCATACGACCTGGGGAAAAAATAATGACGGCATGCTGAGCATAATCCCTTACAGGGTCAAGAATATCATCCACTTCAACCATAAGCCTGACAGTAGGGACTGAGTTATTCCAATCTTTCCGGGTGTCTTCAATTTCCTCATGCATAGTATCATAAACCAATTTAGCTTCCAAAGAGTCGTGAACAGGGTTATTCTGACACTCAGACTGCTTCTGCTTTTTATGCTGTCAGAACCTATCTTTGTGAAAGGTTTTCTCAAAGGCATAATCAGCCATCTTGTGATGTCAAAACCCTAAGAACCCAACGAGGTTTGACCTTGCTCACTGGGTATGTGTTTTTTCCAAATGCTTGAGCCTAGAAATCCCTGACCAACAGCTCCGAAAGTAATCGCATGGCAAAGCAAGCAGAGAGTAGGTATACGGACGGGAAAAATCAGGATTGTACAGACAATTTACGAGAGATTGTACATACGGACGTACGACGGGCAGTATGGACAAGCGTACGTGCGATTTTATGACGGACAATACATGTAGAAAATTGTACGGACGTACGATGGGCGTATGAGTAACAGGATGTACGGAGGATTGCCACGGGCAAAAAAAGGATGGTACGTACAAAAAGCTTGGCAGTACGGACGTAAAAAAATCAGATAGTACGGAGAAGATCGCGTCAGCCTGGAACACCAAGCACGTACGACGCCAGCCCGAAACTCCAAGCAAGTACGGACGAAGGAACGGTGACGTGAAAAGTATGGATGTACCAAGTACGTACGGGGGAGTACGGATGCGGCTACACACACACACGCACACATGCACGCATGTACACATTTTTTTTGTTGTAAAAGAAACTTTTCATAAAGAAGAATGTACATTCATAGCTGTAAGTGGAACAACTACTACTCAAAACTAGAAACAGTAATAAAAGACTTCCAACTGGGCCTGAGGTGTGCTCTTACAGTCGAATGATATGAGCACTATACAATGACCAAAGAGCCCAATATCGACAGTAGGAAAATAAGTTATCATAGTCCGGTATAGCAACATGTCTTCCAAACAACCAAAATTTCTTGCCAAATGAAGTTGAGGGAAAATGAGATCGAAGTCTTGTAATCAATCTCCTAGTTTGGTCATATGTAAATTCTTGAAGTCATTCAGTTGCGCTATCAAACATGCTGAAGTTGTCGATGTGATTTGGTATGTTCCTGTATTCATCAAGACATATATTTGGTATACAAAGGCACAATCTCTTCATTGTAAGATCTTTTGGTGGCTCATTCATAGAATGTATTCTTTCAGCTTTCTTCCAATTCTATTGTGCTCCCTTCATAGCTTAAGATATTTGGTGTTTAAGCCACGATCTCTTCATCGTAGGGCTGTTGGTGGCTCATTTATAGAATATACTGTTTCAGCTTTCTTCCGCTTCTATCATTCTCTCTTCTGAGCTTCAGGGATAAGGGGTGTAAGAGATTTACTATTGTGCTCTCTTTTCAGGGGTGTATGGGCTTTATTATTGTGCTCTCTTCTTAGTTTGGGCTACACTTTTATGACATTGAAACTTCATATTTGTTGTGTTTCCAGAGGATGAGTTGGAGTCTGGACATGTTCCTGGATTTATCTAGATATATGTTTCTGCTATATTAGCGGAGATGCAACTTCACCTTGTGAAGTTCTCATCCTTGTGTTGCGGCTAGTTGATATTGGGAGAAATTCTTTTTATATTAAGTGGTGTGTTGCCCTGTCAGCTATCTTTTCTAGGCATCTTTTGCTTAGAAATGCTCCTGTGGGAGAGAGAAATGAAAGACTATAGTCATCACAAGCTTAAGAGAATGTGGACTACTTTTCGATTAGCCTTCTCCTTTAGTGCTGGCTTTTGTCGCGGGTCTGCCCTTCACCTCTAGAGTGCTGATAGAAACTCATGTTGGAATTATCGCCATAATTCATGGCAGTGACCAATGTATACAATAAGTGAGTTAGGGGGGGCACTTTTCCCTCATTAGAGGTTTTTCCCCCTAACCACAGTTAGGACCCCTAACTACGGTTAGTGGATACGATAAGGTTTTGTCACTTAGACAAAACCTTCTCCTTTTTATGTTCTTTCTATCTCTTCTATTCAGTATGTTTTGTGTGGCTTGCTCTCCATCTCTCTTTTTCCTTCATTCGGTATCAAAGCCCAGCTCTTGGACCTGCCTCTGCTTCTGCCCATCTCTTGCTCCAGCCCGGAATGCAGCTCTGCCCATCGCCGTACGTCAGCTCGTATGCTGCTCCATCGACGTTGGCCGTACAACTTACCCACCAAGCTTTCGTACAGTCCGTACATCGTATGGACTGACTGTGCGTCGCCACACATACCTGCAGCTCCAGCTTGTTTATACAACGCCCGCACAATCCGTCCATACAGAGTACACCGACCATACGCTCTCCGTGCAGCTATCATCCCGTTTGTATGCTTTGCTCAATGTCGTTCGTACAACAGCACGGAACTGTACTGTTCACCATCCGTACATGCATGCTGTCCTCGTCTATATTGCTTGCCATCCGTATAGGATCCTGCAATTGTTGCCCGTACACATTTGCTTGTATCCCGTCCGTACAGTTCCACATTTCCATACAGGCCCGTCCACACATTCTGGGCATCTGACCGTACAGTCCGTATTGTACGGACTGCTGTACAAATCCAGCTCCCGGGTGTCACGTTCGCTTGCAGGGTGCTTTTTTGCATTAAGCCATTGTTTGGATGTGGAGAAATTTGGAGCAGATTTTCTTGCTTTGCAGGGTTTGCAGGTAAATCTTGCTTTGCAGGGTTTGCAGATGAATCTGCAAATTTGGGGCTTTTGCAGGCAAATTGCAAATTTGGGGGCTTTCAGTAAATTTTCCCTCTTTTGGTTGCAATTTCCCGCAAGAATTTGGGGCTTTTGGCATTTAGATGCAGTTGGCAGTGTACAAGCTGTTTGGCATCTTTGCAGGCAGTTTTGGACTCAGTTTGAGTGACATTGCAGACATTTGCCATTTTTGCAGTGTTATTTTGGCAGCGTTTGGGCATTTGCAGGACATTTTGGGTGCATTCTGAGCCTTTGATTGGCTTTGACAGTAACCTGTCATTGTGGACAGATTTTTTGGCAATTTTGAATTGTGCACCTGAAATCCTAGGAAGGGACATTCTTGTTATATTTTGCTGCATTTTGTTTTCTTTGGCAGTTATGGCCCCGAACAATCCCAATGAAGTGTTTGGCGTCCTCACATAGGAGGATAAGTTGGATGGTACCAACTACTCCTTATGGAGTTTTATGGTATGCAATATTTTAGTTGGCAAACATTTGTGGGATTATGTCAATGGGGATGAGACACGGCCAGAGATGTGGTTCCACTTGCCACTCCTTCTCAACAAGGTGAAGGAAAGGGTAGAGGACAAGCTCATGGTGCAGGAGAAGTGCTAGGTGCAGTAGCTACTGCAGTGGTGCCTCCCACATAGGAACAGGAAAGGTGGGATTCACGTGATGCACAAGCACTTTCAACAATCTCCCTTTTTGGCAAAAGGTTTATTATTCCACACATTCGGTCATGCAAGACCTCAAAGGCAGCTTGGGATATTTTGGAGAGTATGTTTTCAGCCTACAATGATGCCAGGGTCTCTTTCCTGAAGAGAGAGTTGACTCATACTCATATGGACTAGAGTGACTATGTTTGATCACCTCACTAAACTTCAAGATTTGCGAGAGCAATTGTTGAATATTGATGAGATCATTCCAGATTCATAGATGGTCACTACCACTTTGAATTCTCTTCCTGAGTCTTATCTTGGTTTTCACACCTCATTGAACTTGTCTTTGAGGGGGGGGTGGCAATCCTCTCACCTTTCATGAGTTGATAGGACTTTTGTTGCTGGAAGAACAAACCAGGAAGAACATGGCTTCACAGATTGGTGAGCATGCCATGCTTTCAAAATTCAAGACCAAAGGCAAGGGGCAGCATAAGCAGCATGCAAATCAGCCTACACATCAGCATATAGCTGATTCTGGCATAGTTGCCAGGGAACCTCGTTCCCCAGCTGTGGAACAGTGGAACAGTGTTCCCTTCAAAAATGGTTATGGAACGCCTATGGACGTCAGACTTCTGGAACGGCTACGGAAGGCTAGAGAACACCTATGGAACATCTAGGAAACGTTCCCTATGCCGTTCCCCAACCTAAGTCTTGTCTATCATTAGGATTTTGTTTATTCCAAAGTACCTTTCTCCAAATTTGGAGTCCTGATTCATCTATCATCAGGATTTTGTTTATGTCCTGACATCTTGACTCCAAATTTCGTCCAAAAGAAATTGTATAGATAGTGTGTCTTTTAATGAGTATGGTGATGCGGCGTTCCCTTCCCGTTCCCCGTCCCCTAGGATTTTGGCGTTCTCGTTTCCTAGGGGGTTAGCGTTCTGTTGGCGTGCACATTAACTATGGATTTTGGACAGCCTTCTCACAAGGCTAAGAATGATGCAGAGAAGCCCAAGAGAAAGGGCATTTGTCATTATTGCAAGAAGATCACTACATAGGAGAATGCAAGAAAAGAATTGCCAAGGAAAAGAAAAAGGATTCAAGGATGGCTGTCATAGATTCAGCTGCTCATGCACATGATGGTGGTGATCCTTCAGCTAACTTAGTGGAAGAAGAGTATGCCTTTTTGACTTGAGTCTTGGTTTTTAGGTGGCTGCTCCTGATATTACAGCCACATTTGAGGATGACTCTTATGCTTTTTTGACTTGCAGTTATGATCCTTCTAAGGATTCATGCGCTTTTAATGTCAATGAGACATTGAATAATTGGTACTTTGATAGTCTGCATTCATCACCGGCTGGAAAAAGGGTGTCTTGTGCAAATGATTCTTCTTATTTAGTTCGTGGTATTGGTGAGATTGTACTTACCCACTGATGGCACAAATTTCAGAATTCATGATGTGCTTTATGTACCTGGAATCAAGAAGAATTTGCTTTCAGTGTCCTCTCTCAATAAAAGAAGATTTCATGTGTCTTTGAAGATGACAAGTGTGCAGTTCGAGATAGAGAAGATGATTATGCCTTGAGGCTATCTAGCACGTTGTTTCATGGTCTTTTTTAGCTTGATGTTTTTGAGAAAAGACTAGTTGATGCACTTGCAGTTTCTTCTCCCACTGTTGCTATGCAGAATGCGGAGTTATGGCATGCTACATATGGGCATATGAGTTATGGTAGCTTGATGAAAACATTCTATGGTTGGTGCTTTGCCTCCTTTGGAGTCACCTCCCCCTCATGCCTGTGAAGGGTGCATACTTGGTAAGATGCACATGTTTCCCTTCAAGAAGGATGGTGCAGTACGAGCTGCTTGGAAATTACAGCTCATTCATAGTGATGTTTGTGGTCCCATGAGGACTCTTGCATTGGGTGGTTATCTCTAGTATGTCACATTTATTGATGACTACTCACACTACACTTGGGTCTATGGTTTAAAGAAAAAATCAGATGTGTTAAGCATTTTTGACACTTTGTGGCAAAGGTTGAGAATGAAACAGGACTCACGGTTCAGATTCTACGCACTGATAGAGGGGGGAATTTGGGAGTATATGTCTCATGAATTTGAGGCTTATTTGAAAGAGAAAGGCATCACACATCAGCTTACTGTGAGGCTTACCCCTCAGCAAAGTGGCAAAGCTGAGCGGAAGAATAGAACTCTTATGGAGATGGATAGATGCATGCTCACAAGCAAAAAGTTGCCTCACAGGTTAAAAGGCTTGAAGCTCCCACTAAGGCTTTGAAAACAAAGACTCCTTATGAAGTTTGGCATGGGAGAAAGTCTTTAGTGGAACATTGTCGTGTCTTTGGATGTGTTGCCTATGCCCATGTGCTTGTTGAGTTTTGACATTAGCTGTCAGACAAGGCACTTAAATGCATATTTGTTGGGTATAGTGCAGAGAGCAAAGGTTACCGTCTCTATAATCTTGCTTCACGCAAGATTTTTGTCAGCAGAGATGTAATTTTTTCAAAAAATTCAGCACATACACAAGCTGAATTTAATGTGCCAGCTTCTTCTACATTAGATGATGTTTCTGAGGGATTAATATGTAAGAAAATAATACAACGTCTGTGCTGAACAGATAACAAGATCTCGTACGCAAGAGAGAAAACAAGATAGTATGGAGAATAAAAAATTTGATTACTGTAGAACTGATACAATAGATGGCGCTGCCTCCCAGCCGTGCGCTCCTGTGAAAGAAGCTTCGATGGCGTGCTAGAAACAGTAGAAGACGGAGGCTGAATGCTAAGGAATCAAGGTTGCTGTAGCCAGTGATGAAATGGGCTTCACGGGCTTGCTTTTATATAGCCACCAGTTGTACTCGGTTAGGCTCAATTGGGTGGCCGACCTAGTCCGCCCAAAACGGTCGACTGGGGGTCGGTCCCGAAACAGGCCACTGACCATACGATAGAACCGGTGCGCAAAACAGAGCATCTAACCTACGGACAGCGTTCGGCCCACAGCCATCCGAGATCATCTGAGGCTCCAAACGGGCCCCGCAACCCGAGAGTGGGCTGCCCCGGGAAATGCTCCGTCTACCCTCAGTGCGGTCAGTCAAGGGATGCCTTCCCGCACTTGCATGTAGCCTAGTTGGCGGTGTGCCAACTCTATCTGAAGTCGTCCAGCCATCAGGTCACACATGGCCCCCATCTGGTGTCCAAACCAGGACCTACCGGATAACCGAGCTACTCAAATGACTTCTCCTCATATGGGGGACTTACAAGTAGAGTTAGCTGGTTCCCGCGTAGTTACACGAGAGTGGAGCATTGATATCTAACACCCCCCCTCAATGTCCACCCGCAAGTGAACTTACTTTTTCGGCCCAATGCCAAGTCGATGAAGATGCCTCTCCAGCAAGTCTCTTCCAAGAGCCTTTGTGAAGATGTGCGCAGCATTCTCTGTAGTCGGATAGTACACCAAGTCGACCTCTCCATCCATGATCAGCTCGCGTACAAAGCGATATTGAATCTCAATGTGTTTTGTGCGAGCGTGGAACACCGGGTTCTTTGCAATCGCCATGCAACTCTGATTGTCACATGATAACTGCATAGGCTTGTTCTGCACGCTTGTTCTGCACTGCACCCATGTCTCCCAAAATCCTCCTCAACCACACTGCCTCGCAAGAAGCAAAGGATGCAGATTTGTACTCGGCCTCGGTAGAAGAAAGAGCAACTGTGGGTTGCTTCTTGCTGACCCATGACACAACTCCAGATCCAAGTGAGAAACAGTACCCTGTCATTGATCTCCTGCTGTCCACGTCTCCTGTCCAATCCGAGTCACAGAATCCGGTCAAGATGTTGCCCTTGGTATAGGTGATGCCATAATCAAGTGTGCCTTTGATGTATTTCAGCACCCGCATCCCTGCCCTCCAATGGTTCTCCCGGGGCTTATTGGAAAACCTGCTAAGTACACCAGTCGCAAAGCTGATGTCCGGCCGTGTGTTGCACAGGTAGATCAAGCTGCCCACAAGCCTTCTGTACTTCGCTTCGTCCACCAGTGGTGATGAATCCTCGTTTGAGAGCTTCGCGTCAACCTCCATAGGGGTACCAACTGTTTTGCACTCAGCCATGCCAGATGCCTTCAGTATCTCTCCAGCATACTTTAGCTGTGAAATGAAGATCTATTTCGGCTCTTGCCAAACTTCAATCCCCAAAGAAAAATGCATCACTCCGAGGTCTGTCATTTCAAACTCTCTTCCTAGCAAATGCTTCGTCTGCGAGATCTTCTCTTCATGGTTCCCTATTATGACAAGGTCGTTCACATAAAGGACCACGATCATACACGTGCCTCCTTCTCTGAAGATATACAAATTTGCATCAGATGGGCTCCTCCTGAACCCGTTTTGTAGAAAATAGGCATCAATTCGCTGGTTGATGCGGCTGTTCTGAGAAGACCACATCGCGACTTACAATTACCTTCTTGGTAACAGGGTTATAGAGATGGTAACCCTTTGCCTCTTCACTGCAGCCCAAGAAAATACACTTCCGGCTCTTCGGTTCCCATTTGGTCCTGGTAGCATTAGGGACATGCACAAAACAGTCACATCCAAAAACTCTGAAATGTGCAGCTGAAGGTTTCTTACTAGAAAAGGCTTGCAGTGGAGTCATCCCGTTCACAGCTTTCGTGTAGCTACGATTGAGGATGTAAACTGCAGTGTTACATGCTTCAGCCCAGAAAGTCTTTGGCAAATCTTTCCCTTTCATCATACTCCAGCCCATTTCGCAGATGACGCGCATCTTGCGTTCTGCTACTCCATTTTGCTGTGATGTATGTGGTGGGGGTTTCTGCCTCTTGATTCCGTGACTTTTGCAGTAACTTTCGAATTTAGTCGATGTGAACTCTCCACCTCTGTTTGATCTCAGCTTCTTCACCTTCCTCCCCGATTCTTTCTTGACCATTACATGCCATTCCTTGAACCTACTGAAAGCTTCGTCTTTCGTCTTCAGAAAGTATATCCATATCCTTCTACTGTAGTCGTCGATCAGCGTCATGAAGTAGAAGGAACCACCCAAAGCTTACGTCTCCATCTTTCCGCAGAGGTCCGTGTGAACGAGCTCTAGAGGAGCCTTTGCCCTGCTGGCCTCTGTAGGAAAGGGCTGCCGATGCTGCTTGCCCATCATGCAAGCTTCACATACATCGGGCAGATCTGAAATTTTTGGTAGGTCTGCAATCATTCCACTTTTATGCATCTCCTTCAAAGAACTAAGGTTTAGATGACCAAACCTCTCATGCCACAGCTTAGTGTTCTTCACATCCGCTCGAGCACTGAAAGCTGAGAGTTCGTAAATGTTGTTGCGCCATGTACCTTTATCAATGACCTTCCCTTGAAGATCCAGGATCTGTGCACCATTCTTATCGAGTTGAACTTTGAGGTCCCGATCCGTGATCGCAGAAATGGACAACAAGTTCCTCTTGATATCTGGCACATAAAGAACATCGGACAACTGTTTTACAACTCCATCTGACTTGAGAGCAATCGTACCTTTTCCATTTTGCATCATTGCCGAGTGCTACCATAATGTCATTCCCTACGGGCTGTAGAGAGGTATACAATCCTTCCGACTGGTCATGTGGTGCGATGCACCACTGTCAATGATCCAAGGTTCATCCGCAGGTACATGAACTGCCTCCGTGCAAATCTCCTCGATTGCGACAAACAGCTCTATTGGTACTGCTTGCACGCTGTTGCTGGACTCTTTCTTCACTCCGTTCTTCTCATCTGCAATCTTCTTGCGGCACTCATTCTGCTTGTGCCCTGCCTTGTTGCAATAGAAGCACTTGATCTTCTTCTCTCTCTTTTTATCATCAGAAGAAGATGGGTTACCAGAGTCCTTACCCTTACCTTTCTTTGATCCGGTCCAGAAAGCCGAATCTTCTCCAGTCCTCGTCTTTTGATGCATCTCCTCCTCCAGAAGCATCACGCTGAAAGCCTCAAAGTTGAGGGGCGGATTTCTGTTCTGCGTATTCAGCGCCGTAACAAGACTGTCGTACTTTGGTGGGAGAATCCGTATGCACCTTCGAGCTAGATTCTCGCTGGTGATGGTGATGCCAATCGCAGTCATCTGATCGCGCAGATTCTTCACCCTGGTGATGAACTTCTCTGCCGCTTCAGACTCAGACAACTTCTCATTCGCGAGTTGAGTCTCCAGATTCTGAATCCGCGTTTGATTCGTGGTCTCGTACTGATTTTTCAAGACCGTCCATGCCTCCTCTGCTGTGGTGACATGTTGAATTAACGCCATGACGGAATCACTAACACTGCAGACAATAGAACACAGCGCATCTGCATTTCTTCTTGTCCACACGAGAATCTCATCCGCAGTTGGTACTATCTGTTGTCCTGCATTGGCTGGATCCGGTCTCGAAACCGGCCTCACGTCCACCCCAGTAGCAGTGTCCCAAAGCTCATATGCGCTTAGGATGATCTTCATCTTGAACTTCTAGAGAGGATAGTTAGAGCCGTCCAACTTTCCGCTTTCGCTGAACGGTGGGATTCGTAGTCTTGCGGGCTGGGCCATCTCTCACAATTTGCTCGCAAACGGAAACACACTACCAAATCTTCTTGCTAGAGTCCAGGCTCTGATACCATGTAAGAAAATAATACGTCTGTGCTCAACAGATAAGAGGATCTCGTACGCAAGAGAGAAAACACGATAGTATGGAATAAAAAATTTGATTACTGTAGAACTGATACAATAGATGGCGCTGCCTCCTAGCCGTGCGCTCCTATGAAAGAAGCTTCGATGGCGTGCTGGAAACAGTAGAAGACGGAGGCTGAATGCTAAGGAATCAAGGTTGCTGTAGCCAGTGATAAAATGGGCTTCACGGGCTTGCTCTTATATAGCCACCAGTCGTAGTCGGTTAGGCTCAATTTGGTGGCCGACCCAGTCCGCCCAAAACGGTCGACTGGGGGTCGGTCCCAAAATAGGCCACTGACCATACGATAGAACCGGTGCGCAAAACAGAGCAACTGACCTATGGTTACCATTCGGCCCACAGCCATCCGGGATCATCTGAGGCTCCAAACGGGCCCCGCAACCCGAGAGTGGGCTGCCCCGGGAAATGCTCCATCTACCCTCAGTGCGGTCAGTCAAGGGATGCCGCATTGCATGTAGCCTAGTTGGCGGTGTGCCAACTCTATCTGAAGTCGTCCAGCCATCAGGCCACACATGGCCCCCATCTGGTGTCCAAACCAGGACCTACCGGATAACCGAGCTACTCAAATGCCTTCTCCTCATATGGGGGGCTTACAAGTAGAGTTAGCTGGTTCCCGCGTAGTTACACGAGAGTGGAGCATTGATATCTAACATAATATCCATTGCTTTGGGTTCCGCATCTAAATGGGAATCCATCACATCTCAAAGTGCATACGTTCTTCGTAGTTCTTGTTGTATGCACATATCACTAATGTTTGGTTGTATAAGAGGAATAAGTAGAGATGTATGTTGTACTTTCAAATATTTTGAAGAAAGATGTTTTGGTTTCTGATGAGGACAGAAGCGTAGCTTTTCTTACTAAGTCATTTAATTTAATTTTCTCATTTACTCATAATTTTGGTTAAAGCCCAAACTCCCCTCTTTCCCTTGTTTTATAAAAAATGTTCAATTTGTCAAATTGGGTATATTGCTGCCTGTTCATTGCACATGTATTGTCTTATCACACTATTCTGATGTATGTATTGGGTTATTGTCTGTTACACACTGGTGCCATTTATTATTCTCAGTCAGGCCTTATAAGATTTTTTCAATGCTTCTGTTTGCCAGGTAATTGGTGACTGTAGAGAGGTAGAAAGAAAGCTTGGCAAATCTTGGAAGTTGCCGCACGACCCAGCTGATGAAGAAATTAACAAACAGTTGGGGAAACCAGCGAGTGTGGAGGTTGATCCTTGGATGGAGGAGCTTGAGAGATTGGCAGATGATGTCAAGAAAAGGGTTCTCATTGGTCGTGAGGCTGAACTTAAGAAGTTTGGGAAAGAGGGGGAAGAACTCAAGAAATTTTGGCATGATCTGACAATAGGTGCATTGATATTTTATCCAGCCATTTTTATTTTGAAGCATCCATTTTGTTACTGCAGTATCCATTCCCTGGTTGGTAACAGTCCGGGTGGACCTGAACAGATTTTGTGGATCGGCATTTTACATTTTCTATATCTGAAACTTGTCATAATTCCAAATATCTATATTCCACCTTTAGTACTGGCAACTTTTAGGAAGGAACTGTGATTTACAAGTGAGTAGGCTTTTATGATGTTTGTTACATAAAGAAGCATCAATTGCATGCTGTATGTGGTCTGAACTTACATAGAGTTCGTTGAAGCCAAATTATATTGTCATGTCCAAGTATCTATATTCCACCTTCAGCTGTGGCAACGCTTACAAAGGAGCTGTGATTTTGCAAGTTGTTTTGAGAGTCGGTAAGGTTTTATGATGTTTGCTACATAAAGAAGCTCTAAATGCATGCTGTAAGTGGTGTGAACTTTTAGAGAGTCCGTCGAAACCAAAATACGCAGTGTTCGATTCTTTTAATCTTATTGATACTTCTTTGGGAAATCTTTGATTAGGATTTTTGGTTTTGGAGCCTTCTCATTAGGTAAGGGAGTGTTGACCTTATGGATTTTCTCTAGGAAATAAGTTCAATACTGTCCAACAGCTGCAGAGCATCCTTTGGGGTCAATGTCAGATGAAGATATAAAATTTTTTAGCCAATTCATCTCATGAAAGGATAACGCCCTTTTTTTCATGATACACTCACTGTGAAATGACAATCATTCCTTCGGTATATCTATGAGTAATAGATACTTGTTTAGTTCAATTCCTGCCCGAAAATTGAAACTTAACATGCACGATTGTGGGTTACCCTCTTGTAGGAGTTCTGAATGCTTTGAAGCTTGTATTTTTGGACTTTTTTGGGGGGTGGTTCATGTTTTTCTTATGTTACCACTCGCTAATTTTGAAGGTGATCGCGTGAGGTTTCATGGGCCAAAGGATTCAAAAGCAAAAAGCAGGTTCTTTTTGTTCCAATTGTGACTAAACATTGTTTTCTTTACTTTCTATCTGTTCTCCCTTAAGTATATTGGTGGCCACAAACCTATGAGCATTTTTATTTCGTGCAACATGTTTTATAAGTTTTTGATCAGACTTGAGCGCCCCCTACCCAAACACAAACACAAACACAAGCAGAAAGCCCCCTACTCTCCAGGGGGAATAACAGTAAAACATCTTTCTGAGCTCTCCAGTTTTCTAGAGCTTTGTCTTAAGTCTGATCATTGCTCTTTGATAGAGGACTTACCGACTAGTGCAAATCATGTTTAGAGAAATTTTGACCACAGACCATATTGTGAACACTTGATGTTTTTCAGTAGCATTTCTGCAGTTGAGCGCCTTGTACAGACTGTGCAGTGACAGTTGCTTAAAAAGGAATAACGGGAGAACATTTGGAGCTGGTGCAGTTTCTTTCATGGGATAAGATGTGCCAATGTAGAGAAGTAGGGAGCCACTGTGGGGTGCACTTTTGTATTGTTTTGTGCACTGCTCATGGCTTGAACATGCCAGATGGTAGTATTGAGCAGATTCCTTTAAATGGGAGAGGCATCGGCTTACTGCTTTATCTCTGGCCTTTTTGTCCATATTTGGATAAGAGGCATCCCAATTCTTACTGAAACCAGGGTCTTGGTGATGTCATCAATGCAAGACATAGAGTATCTGTTTTGTTAGTGCTTGAGTCGGTTCTTTGCCTTCAGAGAACCTATAGAGACTGAGCTGGTTGGTTTGTGGTTTGTCTCGATAATGTTGACTTTCACCTGCTTTTAGAGAATCTAAAACCTGATGATGTGAGATGGTACAATATGATGTACTGATGCTATGCTTTGCAAGGTCTTTAGTTTTGAGCTTTTTGAGTGGACTCTCAAGAAGTCAAATTATGTTTTTTCTCGCTATACTCTATATAGATCCGATGCATAGACCCTTCCAGGGACTGGAAATCCTTATCGTCAAATCTCCCTCTACTGAGACTGAGGGAGATAAAGACGATATTGATGGAGCATGGAACGCTGCAGCGGAGCAGATCCCTATCGAAGTCCACCTTGGAAGATCCAAGAATCCTGAGTCTAGTGTTGGGTTTATGGACTCCGAAATACAATGCTTTGAATACTCTTGACAAGATTAGATGGATATCCAATATAGTAGTCATCTTATTCTTGTTCTTCCATATGTAGCCGAAGAATGGGAAGGACTTTTCTGAAGTAGTACCGACCCGTATATCTTAGCCAAAGTGTGGCCAATCATAAGAGTGCGGTAGTTCCCAGTGTCCATGGGATCCCCTACCTTGTGTATTGGTACTATGGTGGTGGTGCTCCAAGTAGGTGGGAAGCCATGGCATACGGCATGGTTGAACAACTATGCTAGGATCGGGGTGCAATAGTTCCCAGTGTCCATGGGACCCCCTGCCTTGTGTATTGGTACTATGGTGGTGGTGCTCCAGGTAGGTGGGAAGCCATGGCATACGGCATGGTTGAACAACTGTGCTAGGATCGGGGTCAAAATCTCTTGCCCATGTGCAAAATGCTCAGTGCGCAGTCCCTCATGCTCTGGTGATCTTCGGTTATGAAGCCGGGAAGGGCAGCTCATACATTCTGCGCAGTGAACAGATCACACGTAGTGGGTCTAGGCATGGAGGACATATCACGTGGTGCCTGACTTGAGACATCATATAGGGGGCATGCATATCTTTGCCATATTGCTGGTGTAATGGGGATGGGCGACTTCCCCTCCGACAAGAGCACCCATCCCGTAGTAGGGTCTCCTCCGCCAAAGAAGTTGATCACCTCATCCATTTTGTGCATGAGGAAAGCCCGGTTCTTACGCCGTCACTTGGCGTGAAATCCGTTTTGCCTCTGGTGAAGTCAAGTGTCCCAGTGCTCACTCACGTGTAAGGTGGGCTCTCATCTCTCTGCACTCATCATCGAACCAGGGGTTTTGGGGCATCTTCCCATCTAGAACACGTGCAGATAGTGTCGTGGGAAAGGATCTGGTGGCAACATCGTGTATCACTGAGATAAGGGTGTCTGATGCATGTGCGAGGTTCATCCCCTCTCCAAGTAGTGCTAGAAGCTCAGAAGCCAGGTGGCTCACGTACACCGGGTCAAGAACACGGTCAAAATGGATCTGAACGCAAGTGGGTGGCTGGGGGGCCCTCCTCATGGTTGGCATGGCGATCAATATGCAGAATTCAAGATATGAGTGGTTGGCTCCGAGTGGAAGAGGAGGTACAATAAAATCATGTATCTGTGGGGCAAAGGCTAGTGGACCTAGCAGGTAGTCCACTGTACTACTCCCTCCTCCATGTGGGAAACAAGTGAGCCCTCCACATGATGGCCATCTACGGAGACCGTTGTATATGATCAGGTCATGTATAGCCCCCAACTCGAGTAGATGCCTCCCATATGCTGTCACTGGTGCATTTGCATTTGCCGACTGCCTAACAATCCCCACATCTACTGCATCCATCTCTGGTACAATGAGGGAGTCCTCATCGAAATCTAACAAGCCCACCTATCTGTTCCGAGTACGTGCATTGAAGTCACCAAGGAGGAGAGTGTCCCCGTGTCTGGAGAACTCTGTGATGTCATCATGGATAGTCTCATATGGGCTGTGCCTGTCAATGGTGACCTCTCACGCATAGGATGATGTGTTTGGGGGAAAGTAACATACTGCAATGAAGATGGGTTGGACCAAAGGGTGCCATTACAATTCCACATTGCCATCCTCAATTTGTTTTGCATACCCATTGTTCCTACACCGTCATGTGTTGTCCCCTTCTCATGCATCTCGTACTTCTCTTTGTGCTCTCTCTCGAATCCACAGGAGGTCTCATGGGCCTATGAAAGAAAGTGCATCTCATTGGGGCCTATGAAAGAAAGTGCAACAGATAGAATGGAAACTCATACAAGCCTCAAAGGGCTGAAGCAAAGGGCACGCTGGGGCCCTTGTAGAGTGCTACACTGGGGCCCTTGCAGAGTGCTATGCTAAACTAAACTATAGCTATAGATCTCAAAAACTCAAAAAAACTCAACCAATATTGGAACTGAGAGTCCTGAGAGAGAGGAAGGCATAAAGAATTTATGTATAATAAATAAATTAGCTACAATCTTCATCTCATTAAACTCAATCATTGAAGTTGAAATCTTCATCTCATTACACTGGATCATTGAAGCTGAAATAAAAAGATTGAGTACATTAAAATTATGATTCATTACACTCGATCATTGAAGCTGAAATAAAAAGGTTGAGTACATTAAAATTATGATTCCAAACTCTATCATTTCATCATACATAGTTTAAACTCTAGATTGTCGTTAAAAACACATTACCAGAAATAGAATCAACATATACCTTGATGGCATTGGATATTCTAGCCTTCAAGAAATGAGGACTAACAATGCTAATTGATTCTTTCCATCTTCATTCAAATCTAATATTGAGACAATAACAACATTACCTGGCAATAAAATTATAATAACAACAATCCTAACGAACATGCTTTAAAAAATTGACGTCGTTTCTGTTTACAAACCACCATCTTATGAGACAAGTTGTTAACTCTCTTGCAAGAAACTTTTCTATATATAGATAAAACCTTTCATACTTTCATACTAGAAGACTTTAATGTAGACTACACGAGAGGAAAAAAAATATAACAAGAGTGCACAAGTGCGTGTGGGCACTGCCTCCCAGTATGGTGGTAAAGCAAGGTCTTTTGTTGTAATAGAAAACACAAATGGATTGGGCGTTGAAATGGCAACTTGAAACACACGACTGAAGAAAGAAAGAAGGATGTATTATGCCGGAGGCCTCATGGCCCTATGGGACAAAGTGCAAAGTATTTGTAAGCATAAATGATGCTCTTTTGTGTTCCTTATATATTTTTAAAATAGTCTTAGGAGTCTACCTTAAGCTCAAGGGAAGGAATCCTGAAAAATTATGTCTAGATGAAGTTGTAAATGTTTTTCCAAAACATCAAAAGGACACTTTCAAGTCCTATTTTGCTACCAAACTAGTTTTAAAAGTGTTTGTACAAGGAATGTTCTTCTACCATGGGTTGTTTCTCTATCTATTCTTCTTGGGACCACTAACTAACATTGGAAACATGTTCTAATCGTAGAAAAGATTAGAGATAAATATCCAAGAAATGGTTTCAAGCAAAAGGGAAAACTCATACAAGCCTCAATGGGCTGGAGTAAAGGGTGCGCTAAGACCCTTGCTGAGTACTATGCTGATATAAAGAGCTCAATAGCTCGAGCAAAAATCAACTTCAAAACATATACTAATTGAAATAGGCTGAGAGATGAGACCTAGAAACTGAAACCTGGCACTGTGGTGGCTCGTCTGTGAGTGGTGAAAATGTCTTGGATCTGTGTCTGTCGGGTTGTCTCACGTTGTGGTGGCAGAGGGGGCGTGGTCTCCTTGATCTCTGAACCCGCTGGGCTATGTTCAGGGTGACCCCTCGTCTCGCGCGGTCTCCCCTGAGGAAAGCTGTGATAGGCCAGACCTCAATAGAGTGTGCTCTAGTCACACTCTGTGTCGCGGGTGGCCGCTCCGTCTCTCTCTCGGTAATCCAGACTGCCCGTGTATCAGGTAGCTCCTCCTCCTCCACCTCGCTGTGTCTTGGAGCTGACTCAAATGCATAAAAATCTTTGACACGACTTCGTGCCTGGTCAGCCTCTGTATCCTGTGGTTTGGTCGCCTTCTGCTCCTCTCTGATCTGTCGTAGTAGAGTCTCCCTATGTCAGCGCATCTCAAGCAGATAGAGCCCAATGCAGACTTGTTCATGGAAGTGGATCAGTCATGATAGTGGGCCAAAGGCGCTCCCAGCTTTGTAGAGGTAGTGGTATCGTCCCTTGATCTCATAGTACGTCGGGTAGGCACATAGAAAATGCTCCTTTGTCTCAATCACTCCCAGTGTGCATGTTGATCTCTGGGTATATGTGCTGTTGTCCCTGTCTCAATCCTTAGTTGATGGGATGAAACCCGCATTTGTCCAATGGTGATCCTCAATGCATGCGAGACTTCTCTGTCCTCGAGATACTGGGTTCTGATGATGAACCCCTCCTCCGATACTCTCATGAAGTGGTCACGATAGAACTGGCTCTTAGTGGGGAGCTCCTGATCTCCCCCCAAGTTCGAGATGTGTGGAGCTAGAGGAGATTTAACCATATAATACGGTTAATCTCATCCCGTGGGATCGACTTAGGAGGTGTATCCATACTGTACTGGAAAGGGGGGGAAGCGTGTCCATTTGAATCCCATGCTTGGCAAACCATGTGGATATACGTGCATACCATGTGTTTGCTCCGCTCTCTAGTAGTCGTCCGGATGACTTTCCATCGAGGTAAGTCCCAAACTCTATGAATGAAAGCACTGTCTGGAAGATGGCATCAACCTATAGCGGTGTCATGGCAAATTTTGCCTGTACTATCTCATGTGGAATTGAGGCCTTTCTCCGAATCATCCTAGACCCCGTAGTCACCTGTAGCTGCTCAAATCTCCTCCACTCTATCATTGGTAGATCACATCACCAGAGTGGTGCTGCATACATAGTAGTTGGTCGCACTAGCGTATCAAAAAGCTAGCACTTTGTCGGTGGATCCTGGAAGTGTGTCTGGAAGCACTGTCTTTCCAGCCAGGCCAGAGCATTCTGCTCCTGCGTGAGTCGTGTTTGGGCTGCATGGGTCGTCGTGAAAAGGGGTCTTGTGAAGACTGCTCTCAAATGTGTTTAGGACTGTAGTATTTCCACTGGCTCGCCACGATAAGTGAAGTTGAGTCGATGGAGCACTACATGTGAGGTGTTGAAGACCATAACCTTGGTCTTCCCAAGGTTGACTGTCAAGTCTCTCTCTCTCTCTGCAGGACACTTCTAGGGCCTCTAGATGTCTCTGCTGCCCCTCCGCTGAAGACAAGATAAGGACTATGTCATCAACGTATAGCAATATCTGTATCATGAGGTCCGTCAATAATGATCCCTCGCCTCCTAAGCGGTCTATGAAGGGATTGATCTCATCAATGTAAAGCCCAAAGAGAGTTGGTGAGAGAGGGCAACCTTGCTTCACCTCGATCATGCTCTCGACCCAATCGGATAGAACACCTGGGGCACAAACTCTGCCTCTGACTGACTCATATAGGCTCATCACACCCCAGATCAATGTCTTTGGTATTTGCGTCTCGTGTAGTCTCGTGATCATGCGGGATCATGGGACAGTGTTGAATGCCTTCCGAAAGTCTACAAAACATGTGTAGACTTTCTAGTGTCTGGACCTCGCCTCCTCAATGATAGCCCTCAGAGTAAAGATGTGATCTAGAGTAGAGTGCTGTCTCCGGAATCCTGCCTGTCCTATTGCCCGCTGCCCTCGAGCCTCTGTGTGGCTGTTGAGTTCCCTCTCTAACAACGACCCATAGATCTTGGCTAAAGTGTGGCCAATCATGAGGGTGCGATAATTTCCAGTATCCATAGGGTCCTTGGCTTTGTGTATCAACACGATAGTGGTGGTACTCCAAGCAAGTAGGAAGCCGTGGCATATAGCCTGATTGGACATCTGTGCTAGGACCGGAGCTAAGACCTCTTGCCCATGTGCAAAGTGCTCAGTATGTAGACCCTCATGATCCTGTGCTCTCTGATTGTGTAGCCAATGGAGTGCAGCCCGTACATTCAGTGTGGTGAACAAGTGACAGGTGGTGGGTTTGGGCATTGAGGACATGTCCGGTGGTGTCTGCATCTCGGCATCATAGAGGGAACATGCATAAGTGTTTCACACATCTGCATCAGTGGTGGGAACAGGTGGCTTCCCCTCCGATAGAAACCCCCACCCAATGGTCGGGTCTCCTCCTCGAAAAGATCCAACAATCTCATCTATCGTGTGTGAGGAAGGCCTGCCTCTTACGGCGTGCCAATCGTCGGAAGATCTGTTGCGCCTGAGATGACGTCTGATGGCCCAAGGCCCGCTCTTGTTTGAAGTGCGCTCTCGCCTCTCTGCGCTCGTCGTCGAACCAAGGGTTTTGAGGCATCTTCCCATCACGGACCTATGTGGATCAGGTTGTGGGAAAGGATCTCATGGCAGGATCTTGTACCATTGAGACAAGGGTGACCGAGGTGCGGGTGAGGTCTATGTCGTCTCCAAGTAGGGTCGGAAGCTCCCTGGCTAAGTGGCTCATGTGCACCTTTTAGGATCTACGGGACTGGCGATCACTATTAACAAATAGTGATCTCTTACATCCAGTGAAGTGAAATACTATGTAGTTAGTACTGGATGCGCTAGCTTGTCTACCATTCCAAGTATCTTGTTGCGGTGTTCCAATACTTTTAGAGAACTCCCTAGCTTCATCGCTGGCTACTCTAACAGAATTTTCAGGTTGGCTCTGCTGTCATCGTATCTTTCTCTGATGTGAGCATAGGCCTGGCATCTTAGGAGTACTTGCTGCTCATTTTCCACCTCCCCTATGGGGCATATTTTACATATTCTTTCTTCTCTTGGGAATCTAGGTCTTTCCCAGCTTCCTTTCTCCACTTATGGATCATGTGGACTGGTTCTCATTTTGCATATTAGATGCCTTTTAAACATTGAAATGTCTTCTCCCATGTATTTTTGCATCCTGTAGCTGTCCATTGGAAACTCGGGCGGTCGGTCCATGTGAAAGAGAGAGAAATAAAGAAAGAAAGTTTATTAAAAGTAAATGGAAGGCCAAAGGGTCTATGAGAGTAAAAGAAACTCGATACAATGAGCTGAGGGGTGGAGCCACTAAGCGAGCATCAACACCCATGATGAATAAAAAAAGAAAGAGACCAGAATCATGGTCATAACGGCATCAATGCGAAGAGATAAAACTTTCTCTTAGCGGGTGCGAGCTAGTGGGTTGTCTACCATGAGAAGGGGGCATCGTTGTATGAGGCTGCTTTGGTGGCATAAAACCTGTGATGGAACGCTGTTGGCTGTCGACATGTGTGGCTCGCTATGGTCTCTTGGCTATGGCCCTATGAACAAGCACCACTGTCACTCCTATGGGTCTCGTCTCTGGTCTGGTGAGCATGGAGAGAAGGCCCCTAATATGATCTGCGTTTCAGTCCACCGCTGGTGAGTCTGTTGTATCTCTGGCTGGAGTCCTCGTGCCTGCCGTCTCTGTGAATCCTGCTGTTCAATGCTGCCTGGCTGGAAGAACTTAGTGATCATGCTTTTGGAGGGGTTTGGATGTATATGTTGATCTCGCCTCTCTCACTATGGCAAGAGGCGTGGTCTTCGTGATCTCAATCCGGTGGTCCAAATCAAGGGTAACACCTCGGCTCAAACGGTCCCCTCTGAGTAGACCAATGATGGGCTAGACTTGTATCGTGCATGCTCTAGTTAGTGGTCTCTGTGTCGTTGGCTCCACCACCCCGCGCCGTCTCTTTCCGTTGATTCATGGTGCCTTCATGTCGGCTATCTCTTCCTCCTCTACCCCCATGTGTCCAGGAGATAACTCGAAGGCATTAAAGTCGGTGACATGACGCTGTGCTCTATCCGCCTCCTGTTGTGCTGTCACCTCTTGTTGTTTGGTTTGCTCCAATAAGGTCTCTTTGTGTTGCCGCATCTCCATCGAATAGAGGCCAACACAGACTTGGTCATGGAAGTGGCTCAGTCGAGAGAGTGGCGCGAGCCCCCATGTCCCTCCAAAAAGAGGTAGTGTATACCATCCTTGGATTTCATAGTAGGCGAGGCAAGTACAGATGAAGTGCTTTGTGTCCACCTCTGCCAATGTGCATACTTGCAAATCTGCTGCTCTCAAGGTGTGCATGTGGCTCTCTGTGTCTCGATCCTCATTTGATGGGACGAGAACTTCATTTGTCCAATGGCAATCCTCATTGCATGTGAGACCCGTTTGTCCTCTACACACACACACACACAGATGTATTAACGTCCGCTGGAGGCCTCGCGGGCCTATGAGACAAAGTACAAAATACACCAAAAAGGAAAACTCATACAAGCCTCAATGGGCTGGAGCAAACGGCACGCTAGGACCCTGCTGAGTACCATGCTGATCTGCTCAATTCAATAGCTCAAGCAAGAATCAAATACAAATAAAATACAAACTGAAATTGAAACAGGCCGAGAGCTAGGACTTAGAAACTGACGCTTGGCACCGTGGTGGCTCATCTATGAGTGGTGAAAATATCTCGGATCTGCGTCTGTCGAGTTGTCTCATGCTAAGGGGGGCTTGGTCTCTTTGATCTCTTTGGCTATGGTCAAGGTGACCCCTCGTCTCGGGCGGTCTCCCCATGGTCATCCAATATTGAGTCATTCCACATGATTGGCTGCTTGTGAATTTCTTCACGAGAGGTGGGTGGAACTCTGCGAAGAGTGTTTCCCACGCTTTTAGAATAGCAGCCATGAGAGGGGAAGGGGGAGATTTGAGATGGCTGAAGTAAAGATCCATCTGATGCTGTCCATCCAATCTCCCCCATGAGATGGAGTACAAGATTGAATGCTGCGTGAGAAGAAATCTTTCCAGGGCTCCTATCCAGGCATCAATCCACGTACTACGAACTTGCAGAGCAAGGCCATACGCTGCAAGTTCGGGTCAATAAGGAAAGCTATTGATAGGTTGGACCTCAATAGAGTGTGCTCTAGTCACTCTCCCGTGTCGTGGTTGGTCTTTGCTTCTCTCTCTCGGTGACACCTTGGTTAGAAGCCTTCAAAAGACCGAAAGGTCTATGAGATTGAAAGAAACTTGGTAAAATGAACTGAAAGGGTGGAGCCACTAATTGTGCATCATCAGTCCCAATAAGTACACCATAATCAAAATCAAATCATATCAAATCATATCTAACACATGAGAGCATTCTGGATCTGTGGCTAGAGTGGAAGCTCAAGGGGGTTCAGGGATGAGTGAGGCCATGACGATAGGAAACTTGTGATAGAGTGTTGACAATGGTCCATGTGTACGACCCATTGTGGTCTCCTAGCGGCAGTCCTACATTTGAAAATAGCCACTATAACCCTAGTCGGTCGTGTTTCCGGTCTAGTGAGCATGGAGGGAAGATACCCAAGCATGATATGATCCGTGTGTTACTGTTGTCGAATTTGTCTTGTCACTGGGACTGGGTCTCAGCCTCGCTGACTACCCACGGTCTGCTGGTCTGTACGATCTAACTGGAAAAACTCTGTGATCATGCTTTGGGTAGAGTCTGGCTACGTACCTTGACCTTGTCTCTGAATCCTTTCTGTGTTTGATGATCTCATGGAGGAAGGCGGGAAGGCATCCTTGATTTGGGAGGAGAGGAGTGATAGTGACTCGAATCTGGTACCATGAAAGCCAAATTCTCCTCCGATTCGATCTCATGGCAATCACAAAAGGTGCAAATGCGGCTTTCTCGGGGGTATGCCCTCAGCCCGTCCACTGTCAATATGGAATCGGGGCGATGAGACATGAAACTGTTTGATCGATATTCTTGACGAATTTGGGAAGACTATACTCCCTCTCTCTCTATATATATGTGTGTGTGTGTGTGTGTGAGAGAGAGAGAGAGAGAGAGAGAGAGAGAGAGAGAGAGAGATTAACATACATGGGAGGCCTCGCGGGCCTAGGGGACAAAGTACATAGAAGAGCGAACTCATACAAGCCTCAACTGCAACTGCATAGTGGTCCAGATCAATCTATCCAGTATCAGGAACAAATTGAAAAACAAGTCAGTCTCGGCATTGGGACTCTGAATAGAATCAGAAACCGAAGCTTGGTACAATGATGGCTCTTTGGTGGGCTACGAAGATGTCTCGTATCTTTGTCTGTCGAGTTGTGTCGCGTTACGGTGGGGAACGCGGTCTCCTCGCTCTCTGAGCTATTTCCAGAGTGACCCCTGTGATAGGTCGGACCTCAATAGAGTATACTTTGGGGACTCTCTGTCGTGCATGTGGTCTCTATGCCCCTCTCTCGGTGGAGCTGTGCCGGTTGCTCATCCAGACTGCTCTCATGTCGGCTAGCTCTTCCTCCTCCACTCCATTGTGTCCTGGGGTTGACTCAAATGTATAGAAGTCTGTGACGCGTCGTTGTGCCCGGTCATCCTCTATCTCTTGTGGTGGCTTGCCATCCCCTTCTGCTCTCTGATTTGTTGCAGAAGCGTCTCCTCATGCCGACGCATCTCCATCAGATAAAGCCCGATACAGACTTGGTCATGGAAATGGATCAGTCGTGACAAAGGGCCGAAGCCACTCCCCTCCTGGTAGAGACAATGATAGCTCCCCCGGATCTCGTAGTAGGCTGGGCAAACACAAAGAAAATGCTCCTCTGTCTCAACCGCCCCCAACGTACATAGAGTACAGACCCGCTACTCTCTGGGTATACCTGCTGCTCTCCCTGCCTCGATCCTCAGCTGATGGGATGAAACCCGCATCTGACCAACGTACAAAGAAAATGCTCCTCTGTCTCAACCGCCCCCAACGTACATAGAGTACAGACCCGCTACTCTCTGGGTATACCTGCTGCTCTCCCTGCCTCGATCCTCAGCTGATGGGATGAAACCCGCATCTGACCAATGGCAATCCTCAATGCATGGGAGACTCCTCCGTCCTCGAGATATTGGGGTATGATGATGAATCCCTCCTCTAACACTCTCAAGAAGTGGTCGCCATAAAATTGGATCTTGGTGGGGAGCTACTGGTGCTCCCTCCCAAGTTGGGAATGTATGAAGCTGGAGGAGGTCTAACCGTATGATACGGTTGATCTCATCTCGCGGGATCGACTGAGGAGGCGCATTCATGCTGTACTGAAAGGGGGGAAGCTTGTCCATCTGGATATTGTGCTTGGCAAACCAAGTGGATATGCGTGCATACCATGTGTCTACCCCGCTCTCTGCTAGTTGTCTGGATGACTATAGGGCCAACCTCGAAAGTCTCTAGTGGGGTAAGTCGTAGACTCTGTGGATGAAAGTCAATGTTTGAAAGATGGCATCAACTTGAAGAGGTGTCATGGCGAACTCTGCTTGTACTATCTCATGTGGGACTGAGGGCTTACATCGGATCATCCTAGATCCCATCGTCACCTATAGCAGCTCGAAGCTCCGCCATACTGTCCTCGGAAGATCGCGTCCCCAGAAGGGTGCTGCATACATGGCAGTCGGTCGCATCAGCGTGTCAAAAAGCCAGCCCTTTGTCGGTGGATCCTGGAAGTGCGCTTGGAAGCGTGCTTGGGTTGTATGGGTCATCGTGAAGATGGGTCCTGTGAAGACTACTCCCAAATATGTGTATGAGTCCACTATCTCCACTGGCTTGCCACGATAGGTGAAACTAAGTCGGCGAATCACTACTCGTGAGGTGTTGAAGATCGTAACCTTAGTTTTCCCAAGGTTGACTGTCAGGTCTCTCTTGCTGCATAACACCTCTAATGCCTCCAGATCTCTGTGCAGCCCCTCTGTCGAAGAGGATATAAGGACTATATCATCAGCGTATTACAATATCCGTACGAGGAGATCACCCAGTAATGAGCCCTCGCCCCCCAGGCCATCTACGAAAGATGTGATCTCATCGATGTAGAGTCCAAAGAGAGTCGGTGAGAGAGGGCAGCCCTGCTTCACTCCAATTGTGCTCTCGACCCAGTCTGATAGACCGCCTGGAGCACGGACCCTGCCTTTGACCGAGTCATATAAGCTCATCACTCCCCATATTAGCGTCTCTGGAATCTACATCACTTGTAGTCTCTGGATCATATGGGATCGTCGGACAGTGTCGAAAGCCTTTCGAAAGTCTACGAAACATGTGTAGACTTTCTGATGTTTGAACCACGCCTTCTCAATGACAGCCTCAGAGTGAAAATGTGGTCTAGAGCAGAGTGATGCCTCCTGAATCCTGCTTGCCCTAGTGCTCGCTGCCCCCGTGCCTCATACCATGTTAGAAACATGGTGAAGGGAGAGAGAGAGAGAGAGAGAGAGAGAGAGAGATAGGGTGTGAGGAAACAATGCTCAAATGAAGACATGAAGAAGGTTCTCATTCATTCATCAAGTATGACAAGACAAGTGAAGTACAAGCCTTATATAGGCTACTCACTCACACACTAGCACCTAGTGCATATGGGATAACTCCCATGATGACACGTGGCACTCACACACATAGACTAGTACTTAGATCACCTACTACACACCAACACTGCACACCAACACACTCTTTGACTATGATATCTCCAACAGCCCACCTATTCTGTGTAGTGAATAGATGGCAGGTAGTGGGCTTGGGCATAGAGGACATGTTTGGTGGTGTCTGCCTCGGGACATCAGATAGGGAGCATGCATAAGTGTGCCACACTTCCGGATTAGTGATGGGGATGGGTGCCCCTCCGAAAGAAGTCCCCATCTAGTGGCCGGGTCTCCTTTGCGAAATGATTTGATGATCTCATCCATCCTGTGTGTGAGGAAGGCTTGTCTCTTGCTGCATGTCAGCCTTTGGAAGATCCGGTGTGCCTCATGTGATGTCAACTGACCCAAGGCTCGCTCTCGTGTGAGGTGGGCTCGCATCTCTCTGCACTCATCATCAAAGCAGGGGTTTTGAGGTATCTTCCCATCTCGTACAAGTGAAGATCGGGTCGTACTCCATTTTTCTTTCCATTTTTATTACTTGTAAGATCATACAGGCGTCATGAGGAATACTTGTGTCAGAACAGATTCGCATTCATACTTGTACACATCTGCCGACACTTGCATACAAATCCTTCCCATCACGGTCTGAAATTTCACTTTTCTTTTTGGAGTTGTTATAGGTGATCTGCTATCTTCTCCATAAAATGGCACTACAACCCTGCAGGCTCTCTTTCAACTGTTGTTATAATCATGTGCGATTGTCTGAAGGCATGTTCTTCCTGTTTTTATTGGGCAGGTCAAAAGTACGAGTGGGCCAAGAAGGATATGTAGCATCCATATCAGATGGCCTTCCATGGAAAGTGTGTGTGAAATTCCAAGGCAGGCATGGGGCTGATGAAGCTGATGAAGTTTTCTGTGATGGCAAGTGTGCTTAATTCTCTTCCTTTTGCTACTAAATTTGTTGTTTTATCTTCAAACTTCTGGCTCTTGTTTGGCTGATGCCTTCCATTTTGTACGCACGTTCCAAATTTGTCAAAAATCTTGATGAGGGTCCAAGAGAAAGAAACAGTGCTCTGGTCTTTTGGTTCTTTTGATATTTTATAGCCTTTCATACGGAAGTCCGGTGATCTGCTTGAATCATAAGTGTGCTGTTTCTCGAAAGACAATTCTGTACTGGATGATTGTCCCCAAGACCTTGGGTGTTACAAATCTCAAGGAGAGAGTTCACATTGAAGAATGCTAGACTCACTCAGTCGATAAACATTACGAAGATGCTGGGTGTGGCAAGTGGAGCGGGGGGGGGGGGGGGGATTTCATACAGCTAGCCTCATTTGTTGCATAAGCACCATAGAAGTTTTTCGTCTCAATAAGCTGTATGCGATTTCTTCAGGGATATTTGCAGTCAACCAAGATGGATGGTCCATTGGCATAAATGTCCTTGTTTCTTGTTTTCTCCATGGATGTCCACATGTATCATAATCCACTCAAGGCTGCATTTATGTATAGATGTACTGAAATTTGAAACTCCCGTTGGCCGTTGGAGAGTTGAGTGGTATCCAGCAAAGTGAATAGGTAAGAATTGGCATATAATTGCAGGTCAAGTTCTTTCTTGTCATTTCTTTTTCTTGATTTGAGTCGTTGAACAGCAGTTACACTGTACCATGAGGTGGTGTTATTCTCCTTTATGTTTTCTGCAAAGATGTAGTGAAGACGAACACATCTAAAACCTCTAGTGCAACATGTATTTCTCCGAAAAAGGATGGCAGGCTATTATGATGTACTGGACTGCTTTTCTACCAAGTATATCTTATCTTATTGATCAATGTGCAAGGCATAACTTGTATTGAACAGAGCATATGCCATAAAATAAAGATAGCATCTTTGCTATTGCCTCTGGTAACATCGTTACTGGCGATGATGAGACCTTGTGTGCTTTCAGAAGCTTTTGAAAATCCTTGGATAAGCTACTTCAACCCAACCAAATTTGATCATGAATGTGTTCAAGGTGTATGCTTTTGTTCAGATGGAATTGGATTCATTTAATCTAGACCATAACCTATGGTTCCTGGATAGTCCGGATTCCAGCTATTGCCTCTTCAATCATACCAGAATCGTGGTTTTTTATTGTAGACATTCCTGTCTCAACTCTAAAGTGTATATTAGATAGTGCACACGTCAAGACCTAACTGCTAGTTTTAGTCTGGGTAAATTCTAAGGACTCTAGCTAAGTTAAGGCCCTAGCAAGCCTAGGTTACTTTAATTTGTTCTAAGCCTAATTGTGTAATTGATTGCGTGTATGGGTAGAAGGTCATGGGGCAAAAAATTTTAAAATAAGATAACAAGCATTTAGTTAAATTATTCTATTTTAGGTTAGAAACATTGCTTGAATTAGCATGTCTATCTTAATAAAGATAAAGTTGGGTTTACTTTTTCAGTTTCTCTTTAAAGCTTTTTAAAGATTTCTAGCTATTTCTGTTCCTTCAATTGCTTAAAAATAGATGTATATGTGCTTGCTTGCTCATTCTCGCTTGCTCTCTATGAGGATTGAGGTTTCTTCTTGCAAAACCAACCAACTTAGCCCATTGCCTGGATCTCCCTGTTGCTCCTTCAGCTATCGCCACTGGCTCTAGAACATCGTGCTGCCTATCTGGCATCTGAATCTCCACCTGCCAGAATCTACTCGAAGCGCCTGTAGTAAGCAGCACAATCTACCATAGCAAATCGCGATTTGTATTGCAGCCTCTATTGCAACTCTGACATCTGATCTTCTTCACCAT
Source organism: Dipteris shenzhenensis (assembly GCF_047967505.1). Taxonomy (NCBI): domain Eukaryota; kingdom Viridiplantae; phylum Streptophyta; class Polypodiopsida; order Gleicheniales; family Dipteridaceae; genus Dipteris; species Dipteris shenzhenensis. Next base: position 39,334,223 of record NC_141617.1, read on the forward strand.
CAGCTCATACTTGTCTGAGGCGCCTCTTCTAGGCAGCTTATGCTGTCTACACTGTGATTGCAATTTGCCTTTTGCATTCTGCTGCATGATGTTTTGGAAGTTTTACATATTCTAGAGTCTCTGTGCATTTTTCAGTCTTCCCCCAATACTTTTATTTGTCACCTTCTATAGGTTTCTAGCACAAATCTACCAATGTTGATAGCAGGGACGAGATTTTGGCACAACCCTATTCATGTGATGTTTTTGATGCCCTGCACAAACAGTCAATACTATCAGCAAGCATAGTGGGATGCATATACCATTGTTTGTAGGCATTTGTAGCAACCGGAGTGACACATAATCTGGCCTTTTCAATGGTGTCCTCATTCCAGTCTTGGGCTTTAAATGCATATGGTAGACATTTAATGGAAGAATGCTTTTTGAGAGGCTCTTATTGGTGTCTCTGAGAATTCGAACACTGAAGGCATATATGAATTGCTGTATTCTTGCCTATCCTATTCACGTCATGGTTTTTGATGCCCTGCACTCCTCTTATCGTTATAAACTAATGTAGGCAGGTTGGCAATGAAAAGAATGTGCCACATGGTCCTAGTATGGATTTTGCTGATCGGTAACTAAAAGATACTAGGTCCATAGAATTATTAACAGACTTTGAAAATGTAGCATGGGATCCTATCTGAAGAACTACCATCTTGGCATCTCTCTAGCACTAATATACCTGAGCTTGGATGCTTGTTGTATAAAGCTTTGTATCTATACCTGAATCTTCCCCGTTATTGATGCGTATAGGTGGCTCGGTTCTATCCAAGACCATTGCTCGTGCCATCAAGCAATTATCAGCTTGAGGAGCTTGATTATTGCTTCCATGGCAGGGAAGGAGACATCTGTTAGAAGTCCTCAGATTTTCTTCGGTCGCCTTCCATGCAAGAAACTAATTGGATAGAATCAGAGCAGGTTGCACCCCTGATGCTCTTGTACATTGTCAGCCATCATGTCAAAAAGTTATATATTCTTTATGCATGGTGAGAATTCTGGAACAGACATGTGGCAAGAAGGAGAAATACGGAGCAATATTGCGCAGGTATGCAAGCATGGAACTCTGGGTGGAACTGTCATGATGACACGTGGCAGGCTCTGGAGGGTGCTGAGCACTGGTACGGCCTAGTACAGGGTCTGGAGCAGATCACCATGGATATGTCAGCTTGCAAGGGAGGAGGCAGAGCATGGAAATACAGCACGATGGGGAGCAGATACAGGCCGGGACAGAGGTGCCTACATCTGCAACATCTGCAGTAGATCTGAGTAGTTACATGTATGGTCAGACTGGATCTGCAGGACCTGGTTGGGACTGTACCAGACCCAATTGGCTGGTTGGCTTGCTGACTAGCTTCGTTGGTTGGTTGATCTAGTCGGCCAGTTTGGGGCTGGAACTTCAGCCTGTAAGAACGACCTGGGCATTCTATCCATTCAGTGAGCTATTTTGGTGAGCAGTCCAGCCTGTTTCGAGGTACCCTTTGGGAGGCTCTTGTTGCCACAAGGAAAGTGGCTGACTGCAGGAAACAAAGAGCTCAAGGGTCTTCAGCATTAGCAGCAAAGGAAGATGCGTTCATGGAGGAGACTTGTGCCTCTGTTTGGGCTACCTTCACAATAGTAGGGAGGTCAAGAATCCACAGCAAGTACTATCTTAGGATTGGCTGTGCGAAGGAGCAGCAGGGAGGCATAATTGCAAGGCACATATTATGAGGCTCACATCGCAGGCCAAGTATTTTGGAGGTGCCAAGGAGGTAGGAGAACAACCTTTTGAGTCCACATCTAGTCAGTACTCAGCTGATAGAGTGTGGCACTGTAAACATCTCTTTTGTATATGATTGTCAACATTGGATAGAAATATACTTTGCTAGTTCTACATCTCTCTCTTGTGTATTGTCTATCTACTTTCTGCACATCCATATAACACACACTAAGGAAAGTGAAGTTTGGATTTGAAGATACCACTGTGTGATTCCTGGTCTCCATACTCTTGGGTTAGCTCCATTCCGTGAGGGGGGAGTTACCGTAAGCCAGCAACCTCTCTCTCTACTCTCTTTTCTAACATGGTATCAGAGCCCTGAGGTGGTTCACCAGTGGGAGCTCGAAGGTGAGAACCTTGGGAAAGGAAGATCTCGGTTCAGCTCGTGGAAGTCGACTTTTGTGTCCGAAGGACAGGTGCTCTTGCGAGGACGAGGGTGCCTCAGATTTGGACAAGTGTACATGTCCTCGTCAAGCGAGTCTATTGACACCTGATCATCCTTGGAGGAAGGAGTCTCTCCGGAGATCAAGGTGATCTGGATTCAGGAAGAGGAAGGATCAGTGTTTGATTTCTAACAAACCCCCTAAGCCATTCATTCCCTCTTCATGGCTGAGGTTGATTTGGGAGAAATTGGTGGGAGTTGCGGTAATGCCATAGCCCATTGAGGCTCCGGCCACCGCGAATGTGGCTGCAGTTGTGGTACCGGCGAATCCTGTAGCAGTGAGAGATTATTGGGTGACGCATGATGCGGAGGCCTTGGCCATCATTATTGGCATCACTGCGGACTCAGTGCTCCCTCGCATACAGCTTGCGACCACGTCATTTGCTGCATGGACCATCTTGAGGGCCATGCATGAGATAAATACTGATACGAGGATTCCAGACCTCTAGACAGAGTTGTACAACTTGCAGATGGATGACCAAGATGAAGGTGATAAGAGACAAGCTCTTTGTTCTTAGTCAAGCAACAGACACAGCTCGCGTGGCAAGGCTTTGCTTGGGATGCTTCCCGATGTTCCACAATTTGTGCAAGATGTGCCAACACTCCTGTCAATTAAAAAAGCTCCTAATGTTGAAGAGATCGTTGATGCCAACATGGAGGAAAGGTTGGCCGTTGAGATGTACAAAGAATAGGCTCATGAGCAACCACAAATGGAGGAAGAAAGGGAAGGACCATCATCAATAGGGCGGCTTGCCGCAGACCCTGAAAGGAGCATAGAGCCATCGACTAGACTTGAGATGGTGTTTATCAACAGCTAGAACCAGACAGTGCTTTGGAAATGGAAGAGGTCTTGACGGCTGATATCGAGGATTGAGAAAGAGGGGACCTTGTATTGGAATTTGGATGAGGTAATTTGGATGAGGTCATGTTGCAGTCTCTATCCGCTGTCGTCCCCTTGATGATAAAGAATACATTTTTTAGCATTATACAACATGGGCTATGTGCACCAAAGTGTAATGGTCTTGCAGAAGTCCTGGTTCATCTAATGCCTGGTAACAATCTCAGCATTCAAATTCCTACTAGTGCGTCTCAGCTGGCCTTGCAAGTGCCAGCGCCATTGGAAGCAAAGACTTACAAAAGAGGCAAGTGTATAATTTGATTAGGATTGACTGAAGGAGCATATCAAAATGTGTATATTGCAAGGCAAAGAGAGAGCCCATCTTTCCAGCTTTACTCCCATATAATTTGCTGTGTTGGCCCTTTTGGCCATAAATGTAGCCTGTAGAAATAGGCAAACAACTCCTGTGGAGCCTCGTATTGGGGCCCTTTCTTGTCTGTGTTTGCAGGGGGTCCTGATTAGAACAGTCTGAGATATCTTGTAATCCGAGCTTCACCCGTATTAGTTTGAATTAAGTAAACCCAATATCTTGGCCTGCGTGGCAATCGCTTGAGGTCTCAAGTCTAATAAGGAGGGCTATTGGATGTGACTGAGGAAGCATGGGAGATGCACATGCAAGGGAGGACATGTAGGATATGTTTTCAAAGATGTGGGGATGAGAGGAGTTTTCTGGCGTCTCTGCAAAACGAGTTGAGAATAATAACAAGAAGAATAATAATTGGGAAGGTGTGCACAAGAGTTGGATCAGCATACGGATCACATAATACATTGCTCATCAAGGCAACCAAGTTTATGGCGCGAGACTGTTCTAGTTGCTGAATCCTGAAATTGCTATTGTATTTGCTGCTATGTATTAGGAGCATCAGTGCAGATATCATGGTCGCCGTGTTGTGGTAGAGTAGACCCTTTGTACATTTACATTTGTATTCAACACAAACCTTTTTCTTGGTGCCTTTAATACTGTGGTTTATTTCTCGCAAAGTCTGTACATCAGTTTACTAGTAGATTCTCTAAGGTCATCATGTTTGGTGTTTGCAGCTGGTGATCTTGAAAAAGTTGAACCAAGTTGTTCTGATGAGTCTTGGTTAGCAAAGTTTCCAGAACTCCCAATTGAAGCTCTATGCAAGGTATACAAATCCTTTTTCAAATGAAGCGTCTTAGAAAATGCGGAGGACTGACATTGTATGAGTACATTTAGTCATTACAAGATCATCAATTCCTCTCCTCATGTATATCCAGATCAATTATGCTTTCCCTCCCCTCGTACAAACTTTCTTATATGTTGTTCCCCCATGTGGGTTGGGATTTGTAGTGATCTGAATTTGAAGTTCTTTCTTTCTACAAACTACTGAGCATTACAAGTTAATCTTGCAAACAATTCTCTATTCTTGCAGATGGTCTTGTATCGGAATCCAGTGATAGTTCATTTTCCCGATATCCAACAATGGTTTGCTAGGGCAGCACCTGTAAAAGGAAGGGGCAGCTTCCTCAACAAAGTAGCAGACATGTTGAGTAAAGTAGATGGCCCTGTTGTTTTTATTGCAGGACGAATAAAAGAGGACCCAGGAACAACAACAGTTTCAAATTTCACTCTTGTAATTCCCTTGATCCATTCACAACCATTTTTCTAAATAGTTGTTATTTAAAGTACTCTCTGTGGAGGTGGTTGTTGAGAAGCAATGCTCCAGTCACTCAATCTGCCTATTTGCTAACAACTGTGTGGAGGTTGTTGTGTCCTGAAATTTGTTTTTGTTTTTTTTTTCATTTGTGCTGTTGCTTATTTTGTAAAATATTAAGATGTTCTCAGGTTGTATGAGTCATTGTACTCTTTTCTAACTTCTTTCTGCATTTAAGGTATGACATGGCACTGATTGAGTATTATTGCTTTTTCTAGGTAATGGAAAGAGAATATTTTGTATTAATAAAGGGGGACTGACTTACTGTTTGTCTAAAGAGCACCTGCAGTAGGAGGAAGAGTTCTCATGTTTGCGAGAAGAGATTTAAAATATTGCCTGTCATAAGGCCTTAGGCGAGTTGAGACTAAAGTTGAGGGAGGCGTTTATCAACTGGATTTATTTGCTCTTATCAAGTGCATCCCCATTTATAAGTATGAAGAAACCCCCAAAGAGCGAAGTGCCCAAGGTATCAAATACATCATGCACCGCATGAGAGAGCCTGAGAATGTCAAGCCCTACGCAAAGGAAAGAGCCAGGGTTGATGCTGAAAGTGCCACCTCAAACCTGTAGGACAGTCTCTCCATTTAGAAATAGTTTTGGGCATGGTTGTGATGTTAAATCCCCCAATTGCACCCTCCCCCCCAGCCCTCTTTTATGGCACATCCTCTCTCTCACCGGTCGGGCTCCCACCCGTACCCCCTAGGGTGACGGGGCCTATGAGACTCAGGTTTCCGAGACCCTAGATTGCACCATTTGGAACTGTAATGGTACCTTATGGTCAGACCCAGGGAACTTCTCGGAGTCTTATACAGGACGAGACATAGTCTTTTACACAGAGACACACCAGAGCCTAGAGCGTCCACTACCGATAGTCAGTGGCTACATATGGGAGTCAGCCTTCAGGGATGAGACGAGGGATACAGGAGGAGTTCGAGGATCATGCGGGGTCGTAGTATTGTACAGGTCTTCCCTCGCTGGAGCCATCTCCATTGAGAGGAAGGACGCACACTCCTGATTCATGTGGATCCGGATCCGACGTATAGACACCCGTGACCTTTTCATAGCAATATGCTACTTCCCGCCAGACACATCCCACTTCGCCAGAGTGGCACGAGAGGAGGGTGAGACATTGCCATATGCACCCTTACATCAGGATATCCCAGACCTTTCAGCCCGTGGGGAAGTTCTCCTTGTTGGGGACTTCAATGCCAGGACGAGCACGCGCCAAGCACCACTCTTGGACTTCCGAGACGACTCTATCATGCTACCAGACATGGACCTAGACGGAGCAGGTATGACCAGGACCTCATCGGATCGACACGGGCCTGTTACACCATGTGGACACACGCTCCTTGATCTGGCCAGGATGCATGATCTCATCATCTACAACAGGCTTGACCTATGGCCCTCCTCAGGTGGTTTTACTTGCTTCCCACACGGGGGGGGGGGGGCACTAGTGTAGTAGATTACATCATGGGATCCCCTACCTTTACTTCATGTATCACCGACTTCACCGTAGCACCACTCCCTCCAGAAGTTGATCACACATACCTATTCTTTACTATTGCCACCCCACGCTTAGCCACACCACACACACCACATAGGAAGCACGACACCTACCACGACATACACTTTGATCACAGCCTCTCACTGGCCTACTCTGGATGCCTAAACAGACTCCTAACCTACATCGATCACATACCACTCATAGAGTACCGTATTGCCTTGATTAGTCGCACACTCCACGAGGCTGCCCTCCAAATCTTTCCCCACACCACTTGGTCCACTAGACCACCACCTCTTGGTTCTGTACCCTGCAACAATTGGTACGATGCGGAGTGCAAGGCTTATCGCCGACAGCTCCGACTTGAAACCAAATGTCACCTCCCGAACACACCAGACACGGTACGCAAGTACCGACATCTCGTACATCGGAAGAAGCAGGCATTTCTTCGTCGAAATGAGGAGTTGCTGCACATCTAGTACAGCAACAACTCTAAGGATTTTTGGCGGAGATTCCTTGAGCGTAGGTCTCCATCACCCCTCACCGACACGAGAGTCTGGCACACGTATGCACACCATCTTTATGATGTCCCACACCAGCCCACTCCAGATCTCATACACACACCTCGCCCCACCACTTGCACATTGTTCACCAGAGGGGGAGTCAAGGACGCGACATTGAAACTGCACAATGGTCGAGCTAAGGATCACGAGGGGCTATGCACTGAGTTTATCGCATATGGGATTGACACGTTAGCCCCGATCCTATGATGTTGTTTGCCTTGGCTTCCCCCGCACCTAGACACTCAACACCATCACCCCCATCCACAAGGCAGGGGATCCCATGGACCCGAGTAACTAGAGGACTATCATGATGATTGGACATGTGATGTCCAAGATCTATGCAGTTGTATTGGATGCGTCGGTCAGCCTGTTCGCAGAGATGAGAGGGCTCAGAGCAGAGGGTCAGGCCGGTTTCAGGCGAGACCATGGGACTATGGATCACATACTCACACTCAAGAGTATCATTGAGGAGGCCAGATCACGAAAGGAGAGGGTATATTGCTGCTTTGTGGATTTTCGCAAAGCCTTTGACACAGTACCTTGAGCTCGTCTCATCACACGCCTACAGACACTGGGATTTGATCAGGAGATCCTCTCGGCAGTCATGGCACTGTATGAGAGAGTCTCAGGTCGAGTTCGGACAGGTGCAAGTTGGACAGATGAGATCTTGAGTACCATAGGGGTTAAACAGGGTTGTCCCTTATCACTGATCCTATTTGGCCTCTACATCGATGAGCTTGAGACTTTCATGGGGGCGTTCGGAGGGACTGGTTGCTCACTTGCCGGGATCATCATCAGGATTCTTCTTTATGCAGATGATGTGGCACTCTTGTCGTCCACACCCGAGGGGCTCCAGCAACACCTGGATGCGCTACATGCTTTTTGTTTATCCCATGACTTGGAGGTCAACCTTGGCAAGACCAAGGTCATGATCTTTAACACCTCTCGAGCAAGCATGCAGCGAAAGCAGTTTACTTTTACTTTCGGTGGGTCACCAGTTGAGATTGTATCCTCATACACTTACTTGGGGGTCATCTTCTCGGCCCGATCTTCATGATTAGACCAGCGATGCAGGCTAGACCGAGCAGGGGATACGTCTCACTGGCTCGGCTAGAGAGACAATGCTTCCACTCCCACTTCCAGGACCCTTAGACCAAGGCTCTTCTCTTCGACTCCTTGGTCTGACCAGCCGGTATGTATGGCAGCCCTTGTTGGGGTCCTGACATGTCAGAGATAGATTGGACACGGGTGGAGCGCCTACAGATCCTCATGCTCTCACGGATGATCCGGGGAAAACCATCTGTACCACATCACATCATTCAGGCCGAGTTTGGTGCTTCTCCACTCCAACTAGATGCAGCCTTTCATACCATTATATATCTACACCGGGTTAGATCATATGGGGACTGCACATCAGGGAGACAGAGGTTGCCATGGTTGGCTCTCGATTCCTCCATGACGTTGGCAGTAGAGGGAGACGAGCGATGCTGGTATGCACGGACTCACAGATGGTTTGTGAGACTAGGGTTCCACATCGATAGGATACCTCCTTTTCACAGTTTAGATGCCCCTCTAGTACTCCCACCCACCATCCCGATCGGGCCACACACCAACTAGGTCATTCGAGAGGATCTCTTGCAGCTACACACCTTTAGGACCTGGTTGGAGCCGAGGGAGCTTCCAGTGAAGCTGAGTTTCTACAGAGATTACTGTCTTCATATTTCAGAGGAGGGATTCATCACACCTTCGGGGTACACTGAGCTTCATATGCCTTACTCACTACGGATCTCCATCAGACAGTTTCAAGTATCATCACATCGCCTCTGCATAGAGAGCAGCAGAGCAAAGGGGATTTCTAGGGAGCATCGCTTATGCATATTGTGCGATTGTCAGGAGGTCGAGTCGGAGGAGCATTTTATTTTTAGGTGCCCGGTGTACTATGAGATCCGCGGTTGCTACCACTGCTCTTCAGAGACAGCTCCGAGCTCCTTTCCAGATTCCTCGCCTACTCAGATCAGAGATGCCTCGCGGCCTTCATTCATGAGGGGGTCCGACACAGAGAGCACTTACTCAGGCGACGGGGCTTGGCCACATCATCAGACACCTCTCAGAGCAAGATCACAGAGTTCTTCCCATCGAGTGACATTAATCGTCCAGTCTCTAGCCGCAAACATGACAGAGACCCCGACCTGACGACCGCATCATGACACATGAGACATCGAGGGGACACACAGATCACTCTGGGGGACCTCCCGTCATTGTTTAGACCCGGGATACGTCCCACGGGAGTCACGGTGGCTTTGGTCTTGCGTCGAGCCTCATCCAGGAGACCGAGACGCACAACACCCCTTGATGGGCGCCAGCGTCCCATCACCGGCTATCCACTGGCCAGGGCGACATGACATACGGAGGATTCCGCTTCGCTCCAGTCCTTTTCTTTTCATTGTTACATCCATATGTATTTGATTATGTATGATCAGACTTATTTTTTTTTTAAAAAAAAGAAGGGCTAATTATATTACTTCGAGACAAGGCATACAAGAGACTCAACAGCAATGCTGGAGCACAGGGATAACTCCCACCTGCGAAACTACAAGCCACACAGGGCCAAGCAAAAAACTGTTGCAAAATGCTGTCAAAATAAAAAACCTAGTCTGGGTCTTCTGAAAACCAGTAAACCGCGAAACCAAAAAAGCTACGGATCCCTGATGAAGTGAATCCTGGAAGTACTAGAAAGTCTTCGAGACAGTGAATCATCAACTGATATGACTCCTCTGAGTCAACATCCAACAATCGAGGCTGACCAATAATCCCTGATGAAGTGAATCCTGGAGATACTCGTAATCCAAGCATGTATGGATCCCTCCTCCGCTGAGCTCCCGTCCATCGTGCCCGCCCGAGGGTGCCAATAGGAAGAGACCTGCCAGCATGAGCAACCACCACCTGGCGGGGGGCGAGTCCGCACTCCAGTAGCCCGCTCCACGCACCTGCAGGCCTCAACCCACATGGGGAGCCTCCTGGTACGACAAGAAGAAGTAGAGCCAAAGGAGAAGGGATCCCTGAGGAAGGAGTCGAGGGCCGCCGCCCTGTGGAAAAAGAATCTTCGAGAAAAGCTCTGAGTCTTGAGAAGCTTGGAGACCCAAGCAAAAAAGGGTCCCTCCTCCGCTGAGCTCCCCTCCATCGAGCCCGCCCGAGGGCACCAACAAGAAAAGACCCGCCTGCATGAGCAACCACCGCCTGGCGGGTGGCGAGTCCGCACTCCAGTAGCCTGCTCCACGCATCTACAGGCCTCAACCCAGTTGGGGTGCCTCCTGGTACAACAAGAAAGAGTAGAGCCCCAAGAGAAGGGATCAAGTCCAGCAGCCCTGCGGATAGAGCCAAGAGCCGCCGCCCTGTGGGAAGAAGGTCTTCGAGACAGTGAACCATCAACTGATATGACTCCTCTGAGTCAACATCCAGCAATCGAGGCCGACCATGACCAAGGTGCCAACCACGATCAAGAACCCCTGCTAGGAGGAAAGCAGTGAAGCCACGTCGAGGTAGCAAGGTTCCACGAGCCGGTGTAGCTCCGAGATCGGAAGCGCCAGGATCCCTGTTGTCGAGCTTGACCATCAAGAAGAGCTCTTGACCACCATGGGAGCAGGCATCTCGCATCTCTATCTCCTTGAGCTCGAGGTAGTACCAAACCTTTCCTCGACAAAAGGTCCCGAGCACACACGACGCTTCCTGAAAGATGTTCCTGTTGCTGCGATGAAGGTGCAGGTGATGCAAGCTGCTGGGGCGGAGGAGCAGGCTACAACCAACAATGCTCCCCTCCGAGGAGATGCAATGCCCCAAGCCACGGGTGGCACGAGAAAGCAACTTGCACCTACAAGCCCTACGCGAATGAAGCATGCCCCAACAAGAGGGCAAAGGGTGCAGACCACCCAACCCGCCACTGGCCAGCTCTGCCGTTAGAGGTGAACCCACCATCACACGATCGAGGCTGCTCAAGCGAGGTCTACGGAGGCCCAGGCGAGGGAGGTTCCGCTGAACTCCAGCCGTTGCTGCCATCAGATCGAAGAGGGGTGTGAGGCGAGGTGGAGGAGGGCGAGGGAGGGGAAGTGGAGGAAGACGGGGGGGGAGGGGGGTGAAGCGGCACGCAGGCAGCGAGGGGCCGTGGGCGACGGGGCTGCAGCAGGGGGGAGGCGGGAAGGTCGCGACGCGGTGCTCTACCGAGACATCATGATCGCTTTGATGTGCTAGAAAGGAGCACACTATGTATGATCAGACTTAGGATTCAGCATGGGTGATGATGCTCGTTTCAGTAGCTCCACCCTTACTGTGATTTGTATCAGGTTTTCTTTCAGTCTCATAGACCCATTGGTCTTCCGAAGACTCTAATAAAAATTCTTTCTTTTCTTTTTCTTTTTCTCTCTCTCTCATTGATGAGCTGAAATCTGAAAATGTGAAGCTCAAGAAAGAAATGGCAGATGTACAAGCAACGGTGAAAGGAAACCATGCTAAAATCACACAGCAAATCACAAAAGATGAAGCTGATAATTTTGAAATGGAAAGAGGTGGTAAAAAAGGACACAATAGCACCCAAAAAAGAGCTTATATCTGAAAGTTTAGAAGAAGAAAAGAGGCGAAACAGCAAGGCATTATATTTGCTGGTTAGAGGCTTATCAATTGGTGATACCTCCATGGCAGATGCTGCAGCCCTTTTCACCAAGATGGGGTTCAGCCTCACCTGTGAAGCAGCGTGGAGAATGGGTAAGGAAGATGCATCTACGAAACCCATGGTAGTGAAACTACGGACAGCCACAGATAGATCCACCCTCATGAGCATGAGGGCAACACTGAAGGACACTAGGATTTTCTGTAAATGATGATCTCATGCTCTTACAGCAAGAGCATAGGAGGGAGGGGATGGTGTGGAGAATGGCAGCAAGAGAAGTAGGAAAATGGCCGCCCATAGGGATGGTAAGGTGATCGTCCAAGAGAGAGTAGATAGAGTAGAGAAGGAAGATGGGGAGTTATGACGCTGTCGGGCCCTTTGGATGAGTGCACAAGGGGGGCTGAAAATGGCAGTTTGGAATTGCATAGGCACCCTTTGGTTAGGTCCAGGGGGGTTCTTGGAGACATACACCGTGAGAGACACTGTCCATAGTGACAGGAACTACATGTGAGTCAGCCCATAGGATGGAGACAAGGAGAGACAATGGGGTGCGAGGCTTTGTGGGCGTGGCTGCCCTTTTAGACACACCCCAGACCACTCATATATTTGTGGTAGGGAGAGAGGAACATGTATGACATATGTGGATACGAGTCTAGCTACCAGATGCAAGACCAATCTTTATCACTGTGTGCTATTTCCCCCTAGATCCATCATCCAATGCACATGAGGACACCACAGAGGGACATAGCCCATATGAGACGATACATGATGGCATCATGGATTTCTCTAGGCGGGGAGACTACCCTCCTTCTTGGTGACTTCAATGTCCGCACAAGAGATAGATAGGTGGGCTTGCTTGATTTCGCATTAATCATAGTACTGGAGCTAGATGCACGAGAGCTTGGGATAGTGAGGTACTGAGCAGATGCATAGCATGTGACGGGGTATGGGCGACATCTACTGGAGTAGGACGTAGTCCATGATCTAATTCTATATAACGATCTCCAGAGATGGCCATCATCTGGCGGGCTCAACATGTTTTTGACGTGGTGGGGAGAACACGTACAGTGGACTACTTGCTAAGTCCCTTAGCCTTTGCCTCACGAGTATAAGACTTTGTTGTGCCTCCCCTCCCACTCGGTGCTGAGCACTCATACCTAGCCTTTTGTATCTCTGCTACTATGCCAGTCATAGGGAGAACCCCTCCCATGCCCACTCGTGTCCAGATCCACTTAGATTGTGCCCTTGATCCGGTCTATGTGAGCCACCTAGCCCGTGAGCTTCCTGTCCTACTTGGAGATGATGTAGACCTTGCCCACGCCTCGGACACCCTTGTCTCAGTGGTACAAGACGTCGCCACCAGATATTTCCCCATGACTCGCTCTCACAGGTCCCAGCTGGGAAGATGCCTCAAAATCCCTAGTTTGACGACGAGTGCAGAGAGATGAGAGCTCACCTCACACATGAGCAAGCCTTAGGCCACCTGCTGACGTCAGTTGAGGCACATCGGATCTCATGACGGTTGACACGTCGTGAAAGGGGGGGGAGTCTTTCCTCACACGATGAATGCAGTGATCATATCATTTTGAAGGGGAGAACGTACCATTGGATGGGGGCTTTGTAAAACTTCTTTGTCAAGCAAAATAGTTGAAGGCCACATAAGTTGGAGTATCAAATGATTTGGACTAGAAAATGTCGGAAGAGAGGAAAGTGCGCAATTGACAAAGACAAGCACTCAATAAAGGCTTCAAAGCCAAAGCTAAGGCCACACAGTGCAAAATTGATTGAGTGTAGCTTTTGATATCTCTTCGTGAGCAAGCTGTAGTTAGAGATGATCTTACTTTGACTGGAGATACTTAAGATATTCTGTTTTTGGATTATGTTTCACTTGTGTTCTTTTTGGTCTTATAGACCTTTGAGACCTTTTATAGATGTTTATAAATCCCCCCTTGTCACACCTTGCATGGTCACATGAAAACCTGTTTTGTCTTGTTGAAACGAAATGACAAAACAAGACGAAACACTCTCAAAGAAATTTTTATTTCCTTTCGAGAAAAAAAAAGAAACCCTTTTATTTCGCCGAAATTAAAATACACACGTTTTTTCTAGAATCCAAATGCTTTTAAGTTTTGTGTCATAAATATTAAATGGTCTAAAGTTGAAACTTGAGAAAGGAGATTCCCCATTATAAGATTCTCTCATGATTTCTTTGCTCTTAATAGCCATTCCTATATGTGGATGCTGTAACTCATCTATGTATGTCCTATACTTCTCTACATCTCATGTGAATATTTTTCCTCCACTTCTTTCTTTTTTCAAATTTCAAAAATAACATTTTCCCAAAGATCGCAGCATAAAATTTCAAAAATAAAATTCTTTGGAAGCTTTCACTAACATGCCTCGAATGCTACTCACCTAAAGACTTATACAACCATGGCCTGCATTCAAGGAATACTCATGCCACCCTCATGGTGGGGGATACATTGTGGTTGATGACATCATAGGACCTTCTACTTTCATCTCGATGATCACTAACCTTAGAATTGTCTCCCTTAACCAATTCTTATTGCATTTGACATTGCGATACCACACCCCATGTAGACCACTCACACCTTTGCTTCTACCTGCTATGACTTTTATGTCAATGCCCATCTCCTCACACACTCTATCTAGACGACCTTGAGACTTTCGTTGGGACTATAGGGGGGCAGACTGCTCTCTTGCCAGCTCCTTGATCTAGATCCTCCTATACGTAGTTGATGAGGTCTTACTCTCGTCCTCAAGAGAGGGCCTCAACAACACTTAGATGCACTTAAGAGAGATACATGACTTGAAGGCCAATCTTGGTAAAATCAAGGTCATGATTTTCAACACATCCCGAGTAGCCATGGACAAACAACATTTCATGTTGGAGGGATTACCTGAGGTGGTTGTTGCATCCTATACATACTTGGGGTTTCTTTTTTCTAGCCCGGTTTTCACAATGCGACCAGTGATGCATGCCCGACTAAGCAAGGGATACACCATGCTTGCTAGACTTGAGCAGGAGTGTTTTCACTTTCGGATCCTTGGACCAATTTTGGTTCTCTTTGACTCCTTAGTTTGTTTAGCGGGTACGTATGGTAGTCCTTGTTGGGGACTCGCTGTATCAGAGACAGATTGGGCTCGAGTGGAGAGGCTTCAGCTTTGCTTGCTTCCACGGATATGATTTGTAGTAAGAGAGGGTTCGCTCGAGTGGTGGAGAGGCTTCGCTTGCTTCCACGGATGATCAGATGAAGTAAGCCGTCAGTCGAACATTAGATGGTCCTGGTTGAGTTCGGAGCATCCCCACTACAGCTTGACTTAGCGTTCCCGGTTATCACGTACCTTTACATTAGGGATTATGGCTCTTATACCGTAGGCTGATGTAGGCTACCATGGCTGGCCTTATCTTTATCCATGGCTTTCAAAGGTGTTGGTATGCATGTACACGTAGATAGTTTTAGAGTTTGGGGCTCCACATGGACAGATTACCCCACTTTCAGTATAGCATGGAGCTCCCTCCATCCCGCTTAAATATCACGAGATGTGAAACTTTGGGGCTCCCCATGGATAGATTACACACCCTTTTAATATAGTTGTGGTGCCCCCTCCATCCCAGTTACATATCACGAGGTTAACCAAGTTTTCTAGGAGGATCTCTTACATCGATACACATTTAGGACCTTGTTTGTACCCAACGAGCTTCCTGTGAAGCTCAGCTTCTAAGGGACCACTGCTTGCACATTTCAAAGGAGTCCTTCATTGACCCACCAAGATGTCTGCGGATCCACTTTCCCAACTCAATGAGGGTATCGATCGGGCATTTTTGTGTCTCATCACACCGATTGCACATTGAGAGTGGGCAGGCTGAATGCATACATAGAGAGGGTGGCATCTGGACTTTATGTGATCGGTAGGAGATTAAGTGGGAGAAGCACGTCACTTTGAAATGCCCTTTTTACTTTGAGATTCGAGGTTGCTATCATTGTCTCTTTAGGAATGGTTTTGGACCCCTCTTGAATTTGTTGTCTTACTAGATCAGAGATGCCTGGTGACTTTCATTCTTGAGGCCATCGGACACAAGGAGCATCTACTTAGGATACATATGCGAAATCAGAGTTTACAGCCAAACTCCACTCAGAGCATTATCACTGATTTTTTTCAGCCAGAGAGCAGGCCCTAGGGAGACATGGGATCCGAGGACCAGAGTGAGAGACACGATAGACTCATCAGCGGTTTGAGGCACAAATTAGGCTTGGGGACCGTCCCTCCATGCTCCCCAGATTGGAGACACGACCGATGGGGGCCACAACTAGGAGACCATATCGGACCACACATACCGTCCCTTGCTAGTGCTCTATCACATGTTTTATGCCACTGCAGCCTTGTAGACTGCCGGGCTCCCCCTTGGGCTTGATCCTTTTGTTAGCCTTTGAGGATCATCGTAGTTATGCCACACCAGTTTTACCATCATCTCCATGGGGTCAGACACTTTTATGCACTCGTGTCTTTATGATTATGCTATATTTGCCTTGGGTGTGTTGCCCGCTTAGAGGCTCCGCCCATTCAGCTCATCATATCAGGTTCTTTCTGTCTCATAGACCCTTCAGTCTTTTGAAGACTTTCAATAAACTTTCCTTATTTCTTTCTTCTAGTCATGTAGAAGGCCAACACTTATTTGCTTATACTGTTAAATCCTTAGGAAAGCTGCTCAAAGGATCTGTTACTTTGACTAGTTGGCATCAAATATGTTGGAAGTGGGCCTGGACACACTCATACAAGGCTCACTAGTAAATAGGCATTGATTCCGTTGATTATACTACTACTCCAAATGATGCACTCATGGCTGTAATTTGCCATGCTGGATCTGTTAAAGAGTTACTAACTGATGTAAAGTTTCTACTGGAAAGTATTTTTCGGAGAGATGTACTGAAGTACATACAGAATGAGCGTTGTTGATATTAAAGACTTAAATTTGCCAGCTAAGTTGGTGCTCCTCTTACCCATTACTTAAAGTGGTGGATATGTATTGCCATGCATCAAATCACTAGGGGTGACTCTCAATGCCAAGGATAGAATGGACTATTGGTGGTACTGAAAGAAGCATTGTATACTTCTAGAGTCATTGTTTGGGGCCAAGATGCCAAGTTCTTTGGTCACTTGTGAGAGCAGTTGTCTCATCTGGTGGCAGCACTGCAGGGACTCGTATAAATTGATGAGGGGTGAGCATTGGTTGGAGGAGTATTTGTACCTTTCTTCCTGCACTGAACAGATAAATTTATGAGGTGTGAACATTGGTTAGAGGAGCATTTGTACCTTTTTTCTTGGTACTGAACAACCTTAGAATAAGTGATTTTATCTTGCATAGTTTTGCATAGCCGTATAAAGCATCTGTCCATTGGGGTGAGCTCTTTGAGGCTCCGATAGGGTCTCATTTAAAATCACATTGCTGAGTTTGAGTTGACACTTTAGGTCTTGGTGATCTTCGAAGTGTGGAATCTTTGCTAAGGACGACATGTTAAAGACCGGCTAGGAAGGAACATGCAAATCGGAGGAAAAGGTTTAGGCAATCTAAAAGGGTGATTATGACTGATGCGTAATAAGCCCATAAGAATATAAAAATTTATAGTATGCATAATTTAGGGGATATTAGTCTCAGCCTCTAGGCTATATAAAGCTTTGTCAATTTCCAGGATGGT